>NW_007258385.1:573304-575164 GCF_000164805.1 Carlito syrichta | reverse complement strand
CTCTTATTCCTGGACAATGGGTCTATTTTTCTGACCCGGAAACTAAAACTCACCTTAACCCAAAGTGGTGTGAACCTCTTCAAGTAGTTTTATCCACTCCCACGGCAGCAAAACTTATCACAGCCCAACGTCAGGTTACCCCATGGATTCACATTTCCTGTCTTAAACCTGCCACCCCTCCTTCCTCACAATCCACCCATAATAATACTTGTCCTCCTACCCACAGGTACACCTGCTCCAAGGTTCCAGAATAGCCACTCAGACTTCGCTTGTCCCGACTCACCACCCACCCAAATCCAAATCCAAACAAACATCCTGGATTCAGTACAGGAAACTTGTAGCCCTTGGCCTCTTTCCTTTCTTGGCTTAATTGCCATCCTCCTCACTGTATTACTTACTTGCTCAACACCTACAAATTGGCCATCCACAGCCAAAGCTTTGTTGGCTATTACATACCACCTCATTATAACTAGCTTTATTCTTATTAAGTGTCTTTTATAGAGGCTTCAGCAACGTCCCTAGCCTCCTTACAATGCCAAATCACCTCACTAGCCCAGGTCACCTTACAAAATAGGCGAGCCTTAGATCCTCTAACGGCCAACAAGGAAGGCACTTACCTCTTTCTCGGAGAGCAATGCTGTTATTACATTAACGAGACTGGCCTAGTAGAAGAAAATCTAAACATCCTCAACCATCTACGTGATGAATTAAAACAGCGCCGCCAACAGCCAGACTCTTCTCCCTTCATCTGGTTGCAACACCCTCTTGTCACCTGGCTGGCCCCGCTCCTAGCCCCTGTCATTTTAATTTGCGTTTTTTGTTTAATAGCCCCATGTATCTTTAAATTTCTCCAACAACGCTTAATTGAACTCTCAAATCAAAACCTTAACCTCCTATTACTCAATAGTTATCAACCTGTCCCAGTAGAGGAGTCAACACCTCGTCCCTAAACATCACTTAACTTTTCTTTTAGATATATTCTCTTCCAGGTTCTCTATCTACCTCCACAGTCTACTCCAAGACAGCTGGTTACTACCACCCTCATGCCTGCTGGATGAGTGGCCGGAACAAGTTGCCATTCTACATCTACTAGGGACTTTTATAGAACTTTCGCCTGCAGAAATTTTCACCTTCAGTGCCTATCTCTGGGCCCTGTTCTGGCTGGTTCTGTGCCCCTCCCCCACCTCACCCCACAACACCCACATCCAGCAGGAAGCCAGAAAGAATAACGACGCCCCTCTCCCAAACAAACAGAAAAGGTGGGAATGAAAGGCACAGGGAACAGTCAGAAGGGAGTCTCCTGAGATGGCGCTAGAACACTATATGGAACCAAACAAAGACAACAAAGGCCCTAAGCTCCTGCTCTTCCTGGACGCGCGAAGCTTAAACTTATGCACAAATATTATCTCCCTGTAGGAATACTACCTCATAGCTCCCTCCAATAAAGACCCTACGATGGCACTGGCCGGCTCTGCAGGCTCCGATAGAGCACTGGCCGCCCCCTCCCAAACCAATAAATACAGACCTCACTCGTCCTCACTCACTCACTCCCACTTCCCTACCAGGCAGTTACAGACCTTTTTCCCTCTCTCTGTAGCCGCTGCTCTAATAAATCTCTTGGCCTCAAAGGATGTTGAGTCTCACTGGCTCCATCATCCTTCAGGGAGTACAGTGGCTGCTCCCGGCCACTGCAGTCTCGACCGGCTGGACTCTGGCGATCCTTCCACCTCAGCCTTCCAAGTAGCTGGAACTACAGGCGTACACTACCACACCTGGCTAATTTTTTGATTTATTATAGAGATGAGGTCTTGCCAAGTTGCCCAGGCGGGGTCTTGAACCCGCGGGCTCAGGCAATCCACT
>NW_007258385.1:552676-573088 GCF_000164805.1 Carlito syrichta | reverse complement strand
CAGCCTGTAATCCCAGCACTTTGGGAGGCCAAGGCGAGTGGATTGCCTGAGCCCGCAGGTTCAAGATCCACCCGGGCAACTTGGTGAGACCTCATCTCTTCAATAAACCCCAAATTAGCTGGGCGTGGTAGTGTGTCCCTGAAGTTCTGGCTACTTGGAAGGCTGAGATGGAGGGATCATTGGAGTCTAGCAGGTTGAGGCTACGGTGGTTGGGAGCGTGCCACTGCACTCCAGTCTGGGCAACAGAGTGAGACTCCAACTCAAAAAAGAAAAAATTCTCCTAAAATATTTTACACAGCTATTCAGGTTGAATATCCCTTATTCAATATCTTGGGACCAGAAATGTTTTGTGCAGGGGGCCAGCCCCTGCAGAGAGATTTAGGGGGTCCTTGGGAGGTGTGACGGCATCGGTGATTATTCTGGAGAAATAAAGAGAAAGAAAGAAAGAGACTGGACTCCTGTCTAGTGCAGAAGCTATTTAATGGGACAAACCATAAGTCTTTTATCCCAAATTTTCACAGGTTAAATCACAAGACTTTCATGTGAACACAAAGCCAGGTGGATGAGGGGTGTCCCCCACCCACCAGGTGTTTCCTCAGGCATGAGGAAGGACAATCCCAATTAAATCACAAGACATTTACATGAACACAAAGCCAGGTGGATGAGGGGCGTCCCCACCTACCAGGTGTTTCCTCAAGCATGAGGAAGGACAATCCCAAAATTATCTCACTGTTCCTCATGCTTGGTTAATATTCCTCAAAAGCAATACAATTCTAACATCATAATATTCTAATAATCAATAACTTTTAAAACTTATGCATACACAACACCTAATGACCAACTTAAATCCTAATTCCTTTCTATTTTACGCTAATTCTACCTACACTATAGAAACTTTTAATTATAGCCCAAACCAGTTCCTAAAGAATGTGGCCCAGTCAAAAGATCATGCTGGGCCATTTCTAGGAACAATTGATTACAATCTCTTAAAATGGCTGTTCTAAAATCCTATATATCTATTTTAACTTCTATAAAAGTTTCTAATTCCTAATCCTAATATATAAAGCTGATCATCAGCAATAAAGCTTCTAAAAATAAAACCCAAATATAAACTGTAAATTGTATTAAAGCCAAAACCGCAAATGTAGAAAATGGAAACAATGAAATTTCTACAGTTAGCTGTATTCTTATTAAACCTCAAAATATCATGTTTGATCATGCTTGAACTAATATAATTCACTGACGTAGCATAACCTATTCTACAATACTTTCTATGAATAAAATAAATTCTATTTCTATAATAAGTAGAAAAACCCTACACTAACTATAGCTAAAACTGGTTTAAAAGAATGCAGTCCAGTCCAAAGTATGCACTGGGCCCTTAGGAATATGGCCCAGCCCAAAGTTCGTGCTGGGCCTTTTCTAGTAACTCTAGATAATTATCTATATTATTAAAGTTGAAACAGCACTTTATATGTATATACTAATTCTACAAATATACTTTAAAATCTTATAAAGAAGCTTGTACCATATTAAAGGCTACCAAATGTGACCTGAGTTTGAACTGTGTTAAGTTTAAAGCCGAGCTGGACTCGGTGGCTCAGCCTGTAATCCCACACCTTTGCGAGGCTGAGGTGAGTGGATTGCCCGAGCCCGCGGATTCAAGACCCACCTGGGCAACTTGGCGAGACCTCATCTTTACAATAAATAAAAAATCAGCCAGGCGTGGTAGTGCGCACCTGTAATTCCAGCCACTCAGAAGGCTGAGGCGGAAGGATCGCCGGAGCCCAGCAGGTCGAGGCTGTGGTGGCCGGGAGTGGCCACTGCACTCCAGTCTGGGTGACAGAGTGAGACTCCCACTCAAAAAAAAAAAAGTTTAAAGCTGAAACCGCAGTCTGTGAGAAATGGGAATAATGGACTCCTAAAGTAAGCCATGCCTGTCATACTCTTAGAGTTTCATGCTTAGATCATCAAAGTTCCTTCTAATGAGATGTGCTAAATAGCAAAAAAGGAGGAGGGAATGGGCCAACAGCTCCTAAACTCATCCTAGTGGTCTCAGGGTCCAGAGTCCACCTTGATTTCTAACATTCAGGTGGGCCTCCATGGCTGACTCCCAACAGTTTTGAAATTCAAAATTTTAAAATTTTGGAATATTTGCTTATATATAATGAAATATCTTAGGGATGGAACCCGGGTCTAAACACAAAAAAATTCATTTATGTTTTATATACACCATATAGACACAGCCTGAAGGCAAATTTATGCAATATTTTAAATAATTTTGTGAATGAAATAGTTTTGTCTAGATTTTGACTGTGATCCATCACATGAGGTCATGATTGGAAAATGCTTTGCGGTGTCATGTTGGTACTCAAGTAGTTTCAGATTTTAGAGCATTTCAGATTTTTTATTTTTCGATTAGGAATACTCAATCTGTATATAATTTTATAATATGAATATGCTATAATTTATTTAACTAATTATCTATTATTTTCAATCTAGGGTAGTTCTCATTTTTGCTATTCTAAATAGCACTAAAATGAACATTCCTATAAGTATTTATGCTTATTTTCATATTTATGCTTAGATTCCTAAAGTAGAATTGATAAGTCAAAGTATATCAGTTGGGCATGGTGGTTCATGCCTGTAATCCCAGCACTTTGGGAGGCAGAGGTGAGAGGACTGCCTGAGCCCAAAGGTTTGAGACCAGCCTGAGCAACTTGGTGAGATCTTGTCTCTACAATAAATAAAAAAAATTAGCTGGCATGTGGTGGCACACGTCTGTGGTTCCAGCTACTTGGACGACTGAGGTGGAAGGATTGTCTGAGCCCAGATAGAGTGAGACTCTGATTTTTAAAAAAAGTATATCCTTATTTTATTTTATTATTTTACTTATTTTTTGAGTTGGAGTCTCACTCCATCATCCAGACTGGAGTGCAGTGGCATGCTCCTGGCCACCACAGCCTAGACCTTCTGAGCTCTGGTGATCCTTCCACCTCAGCCTTCCAAGTAGCTGGAACTACAGGCACATGCCACCGCACCCAGCTAATTTCAATTTATTGTAGAGACAAGATCTTGCCAAGTTGCCGAGGTGGATCTCAAACCCATGGGCTCAGGAAATCCACTTGCCTCGACCTTCCAAAGTGCTGGGATTAAAGACTGAGTCACCAAGTCCAACCTATATCCTAATTTTAAAAATTTTGATAATACTGCTGACCTTCCCTGTTAAAAAGTTGTATTGGGCCAGGTGTGGTGGCTCAAGCCTGTAATCCCAGCATTTTAGGAGGCCGAGGTGAGAGGATTGCCTGAGCCCAGGGGTTTGAGACCAGTCTGAATAAGTTGGTGAAACCTTGTCTCTACAATAAATAAAAAAATTAGATGGGTGTGGTGGTGTGTGCCTGTAGTTCCAGCTACTTAGAAGGATCCAGCTACTGAGGCAGAAGGATCACCTGGGCCCAGCAGGTTGACACTAGGATGGCTGTTTGCGCTACAGCCTGGGCGATTGAGTGAGACTCCAACTCAAAAAACAAGTTGTATCAATTTATGCTCATATAAGCACAATGTATGCTAATGTCGATTTTCCCTTGAGTTGAGTATTACTTGGTAATCTTTGCTATTCTGACAGAAAACACATACTGACATCTCATTGTTGGCTTATTTTGCAAACTTTTTTTTTTTTTAGTCAGAGTCTCACTCTGTTGCCCAGACTGGAGTGTAGTGGCACACTCACAGCCACCCCAGCTTCTACCTGCTGGGCTCCGGCGATCCTTCCGCCTCAGCCTTACAAGTAGCTGGAAATGCGGTGTGCTCTACGACATCCAGTTAATTTAAAAAAAATTTATTGTAGAGACAAGACTCACCAAGTTGCCCTGCTGGACTTGAACCTGCGGGTTCAGGCAATCCACTCGCCTCGGCTTCCCAAAGTGCTGGGATTACAGGTTGAGCCACCAAGCTGGGCCTGTAAACTTCTGATTACTGTTGATATATATTTTTCATCTATGTCTTGGCTATTTTAAAGTAATCTATGAACTGCTTATTCACATTGTTTGTCATTTTTCATTTGAGAATTTACTAATTTGTTTTAAGGACATTGACCCTTTATCATGTTGCAAATATTTCCCCCCATATTATTGCTTGCTTTTCAGTTTTACTGTGGGAGGGAGCCTAAAAAGACATCTACAATGTCAAAAATTAGGCTAAGCATGTACTCAATCTTTGCACAGTTAAAAAAAAAAAGTTCCCTTCCTGGAAACTGGCAACAGCACCTGCTGGCTAGGTTAAACTGTTTAACAGCTTTTTTTTTCGCTTCTGTGAACCCCACTTGCATTGCTTGAAAAGTATGTAGACTTCCAGGATGTTGCGGTCTGGCCCACTTGGAAAGTCCCAATGTGGTTTTGCCCCATTTAAGCAAGTCCCTATAGCTAATGGGGGCCCCTTGCTGTGGGACTGTCATGTCCAGCAGGCCAGTGGCCGCCGACCCGGCTCTTGGCTAATAAACCTCTCCTTTTTATAACTTGTACTTTTGGTGTCAGTGTCTGAATTAAGTGCTCAGTCCCTATTTCATTTGGGGGCTCACCCGGGAGATCCAAGAGCTTAATCTCCAGCTCCAGTCACCAGCTGACCTTGTGGGTCTGCATACCCATGATCTCAGTATTCATCGGGCCTGGTGAGTCTGTGGACTCGCAGATGGCTGATTGTCGTCTCTGGTAGACTGACAACGTCCCCAGAGCCCTCTGAGAGGTGAGGCAACTTCCTGTTCTGTTTGTGTGCACTTCTGGTTGGACCCACAGGAAAGCTGGATGCAGCACTAATTCCTGGGTCCGAGGTCCCAGTGAGATGTCATTGGGCCCACCAGCATTGCCCTTGGGCAGTTAGGTCTGTTCAGTTTGTGTTATTGTCTTTATTTGTTCAGTGTTAGTCACTGTTGTGTCTGTCATTGTTATCGATATTATGGGGCAGCAGTGCTCTAAGCCTGACACCCCTCTGCAACTGGTTTTGTGCTGCTTCAAGGATTTCCAAGGAGTGGTACAGCAGTTGGGTTATCAGGTAAACCAAGGAAACCTAACCACGTTTTATTCCCTCGAATGGCCCACATTTCCTAATTGCAGCTGGCCGCCGGAGGGGACCTTCAACCCTGCCATAGTGGGGAAGGTCCGATAGTTTATCTATCGATGCCACCCTCACCAGATTCTGTACATCACTGCCTGGTACCTCCTGGTAATGCAGCAGCCATCCTGGCTGAAGAAAGCCGAAAAAAAAGCTAATTCTTCTCGTGTTTTAGCCCTACAGGAAACTCCAAAAGCCAAACCTCTGGTCCTCCAGAACCCACCAGAGGATGATGAAATTCCCCCACCCTACTCTACATCCGAGCAGGAGCAGGGGACCCATAAGGTTCTCAGCCTGTCACTCACCAGGAGTGGGTCCTCATATCATCTCCTTTATTCCCCTCTTCCCCATGCATCTCCTGGGGGCCCAACTGCCCCCAATAAACTAACTAGCCCTGACTCATCTTCAGGGAACTCAGAACCACAAACTACCACAGTCCTCCCACTGAGACAGGCCCTGGGACTAGATGCAGGAGGCTTGGGAGGCCAGCTCTTTATGGTTTATGTCCCTTTCTCTACTAGTGATCTTTACAATTGGAAGCACCAAAATCCGGCATTCTCTGAAAAACCTCAGAGCCTCATGGGCCTTTTAGAAACTGTTTTCTTCACCCATCAGCCCACTTGGGATGACTGCCATCAGCTCCTTCAAGCCCTTTTTACTGTGGAAGAAAGAGAACGAATCCATCAGGAGGCAAAGAAATTGGTCCTGGGACTGGATGGCAGACCAGCAGAGCAGGACCATGTGGACCATGTCTTCCCCATTGAGAGGCCTAATTGGAACCCAAACACCAATCATGGTAGGGAGTGTCTCACCACCTATCGCTGTACTCTAATGTTGGGTCTCTGGGCTGCTGCCAGGAGGCCCACAGATTTGTCTAAGGTAAGTGAGGTAACTCAGGCTCACAGGAATCTCCTATGGCTTTTCTGGAATGCCTTATAGAGGCCTATCGGACATATACTTCCATAGACCCAGAGGCTCCAGAAAATTGGAGGGCTTTAGTTATAGCCTTTGTCTCCCAGTTGGCCCCTGATATAAGAAAGAAATTGCAGAAAATTGAAGAATTTGAAGGGGAAATATTATCAGAATTAATCGAGGTAGCCCAGAAGGTCTATAATAGCAGGGACCTGCTTGAAAACCAACAAACCAAAAAGATGACCAAAGTAGTAGCAGCAAGTTAACTTTACAGGAAGTTAAAGCCAAGCAGCCAACAGGGAAAAGAGGAACCGGCACTGGGCAAAAAACTCCACTAGCAAAAAATCAATGCGCCTACTGTAAAAAAATTGGGCACTGGGTAAAAGACTGCCCAGACAGGCCACCCCGACCACAAGAATGCCCTTTTGGGGGGTGCTCACCGAAATCTAGTCCTGTGCTTCAATTGCAAACTGACTGATGGAGCCAGGGCTTTGTCAATTCCCCCCTGGAGCCAGGGTGAAACTTAACAGTGGGGGGAAGCCCTGTCCACTTTTTAGTGCATACAGGGGCTGAGCATTCCATCCTCCAAAAGTACAATGACCCGCTTCAGAATAAGCATTCCTTGGTTCAGGGGGCAACCGGGACTCAATTATGCCCCTGGACCACCAAAAGAACAATAAATTTGGGAAAAGGGGAAGTAACATTCATTCCTAGTAATGCCAGACTGCCCATACCCACTCCTGGGACGTGACCTCTTACACAAGCTTAAGGCCAACATAGGTTTTCAGGAAACCATGGCAACAGTAAGCCTAAACCCACCAGGAGCATCAAAAATTCTTGTTACTGTTCCCTTAAGTGAGGAATATGTGTTAACAGAAGGTGGGGCCCCTCTTGGCTCTTCAAACGCCATACTGCTGGCTCAGCTCCAGACTGAGTTTCCCTGTCTGGGCCGAATTAAACTCCCCTGGGCTGGCATCTCATCAACCGCCAGTTGTAGTACAGCTCAAAAGTCAGGCAACACCGATTAGGGTAAAACAGTACCCTATATCCCCAGAGGCCTGAAAATGCATAGCAATCCACATCCAGCGTCTCCGGGAAGCTGAAATCCTAGTGCCATGCCACTCATCCTGGAACACCCCGTTTCTTCCTGTCAAAAAGGCGGGCACAGGAGACTACTGCCCTGTCCAGGACCTCAGGGAGGTCAACAGGCGAGTGGAGGATATCCATCCTACAGTCCCCAACCCATACACCCTCCTCAGTGGGTTAACTCCAGAGAGGCAGGTATACACTGTCCTGGACCTTAAGGATGCCTTCTTCAGCATCCCATTGGCTAAGTAGAACCAACCCTTGTTTGCCTTTGAATGGACAGATCCTGCAAAGGGGAAAATGGCCAGTTAACCTGGACTTGACTCCCACAAGGATTTTTTTTTTTTGAGTTGGAGTCTCACTCTGTCGCCCAGGCTCTGGAGGGCAGTGGCACACTCCCGGCCACTGCAGCCTCGACCTGCTGGGCTCCAGCGATCCTTCCGCCTCAGCCTTCCAAGTAGCTGGAACTACAGGCGCGCACTACCACACCCGGCTCATTTTTAAAAAAAAATTTATTGTAGAGATGAGGTCTTGCCAAGTTGCCCAGGTGGGTCTCGAACCCGCAGGCTCAGGCAATCCACTGACCTCATCCTCCCAAAGGTGCGGGCTTACAGGTTGAGCTACCGAGCCCAGCTTCCCACAAGGATTTAAAAACTCTCCCACGCTGTTCGATGAAGCTCTCTGCCAAGACCTCTGAGCTTTCCGGCAACAGCATCCTGAAGTGACTCTGCTACAGTATGTAGATGATCTATTAATTGTAGCTACATCAGAAGATGAGTGCCTGCATGCCACCTGGCACCTGCTTAAAAAAATTTCAGACTCTGGGGTATCGGGTGTCAGTAAAAAAGGCTCAGCTCTGTGTAACTGTAGCCACATACTTTGGATATAACCTTAAAAGAGGTAAAAAATTCCTGACTGCCCAGCGCATTCAGGCTATAGCAGGCATCCCGGCCCCAGGAAGCAAAAGGCAGGTCCGGGAATTCTTGGGAGCTATAGGGTACTGTCGACTATAGATCCCTAAGTTTGCTGAACTCACAAAACCCCTCTATAAAATAACCAAGGGGCCAGAGGGTAATTTTATTTTATTATTTATTTATGTATGTATTTATTTTTTTGAGTTGGAGTCTCACTCTGTTGCCCAGACTGGAGTGCAGTGGCCACTCCCGGCCACCACAGCCTCGACCTGCTGGGCTCCGGCGATCCTTCTGCCTCAGCCTTCCTAGTAGCCAGAACTACAGGTGTGCGCTACCACACCTGGCTCATTTTTTGATTTATTGTAGAGATGAGGTCTCGCCAGTTGCCTAGGCGGGTCTCGAACCCATGGGCTCAGGCAATCCACTCACCTCAGCCTCCCAAAGGCGCGGGATTACAGGCTGAGCCACCAAGCCCAGCTCAGAGGCTAAATTTAAATGGACACTGGAGGGGGACAAAGCTTTCCAAGCCCTTAAAAACACCCTGGTCTCAGCTCCGGCCCTGGCCTTGCTGGATATTGAAAAACCTTTCCACCTTTACATGTATGAAAGATGAGGCATCACCCGGGGGTTCTTAACCCAAAAGCTCAGCCCATGGAACAGGTCGGTTGCCTACCTGTCAAAAAAACTGGACCCAGTAGCCTCAGGTTGGCTGCCCTGCTTGTGGGTTATAGCAGCCATTGCCATGTTAGTAAAGGACTCAGACAAACAAACATTGGAGCAGAATCTGACTGTCATGGCCATGCATGCAGTGGAGTCTTTACTCCAAGGGGCCCCTGACAAATGGATATTGAATGCCTGAATAACTCATTATCAAGCACTACTTTTAGATCAACCCCACATCAAGTTCCAGCATACCCCCAGCTTGAACCCCACAACTTTACTACTGGAATAACGTCCCACGGGGCCACCGCATTGTTGTTATGAAACAACGAGTTCTAGAAGCTGTGCTGGGACCTAACTGATGTCCTGAGAACAAACCCCGACCTAACGCTTTTCTCGAATGGCAGCAGTTTCATCCAGAATGGGGTAAGGTATGCAGGGGCAGCAGTGGTACTCTACAGGGAACTATTTGGGCTGAGCCTCTTCCGCAGGGAACATCAGCCCAAAAAGCAGAACCAATTGCCCTAACCAAGGCCCTAAAAGCAGGTGAAGGAGAAGTTGTCAACATCTACACTGACAGCAGGTCGCCATCATCCATTGCCCGGGTCACCAAAAAGGAAACTCAAAAGAGGCAATAGGAAATAGAAAAGCAGATCAAGCAGCCAGAGAAGCTGCTTACTGTAGAACCACATGCCTGCTGGCGCTGCCTCCTCTGGTTCTATGTGAGCCACCAAAATATACAGAAGAAGACCTCCTCGCTGCACAAAAATTGCAGACAACCTCAAACCCAGAGGGAAGGCTTCAACTTCAGGACGGCAGAACCTTCCTCCCTCAAGTCCTGGGACAACAAATTCTAAGGCAGCTCCATGAAGGTACTCATTTGGGAAGAACAAAACTAACCGAACTTATAAGAAAAGAATTCTATCTCCCTCATCTGGATCAGCTCACCCAGGAGCTCATTCAAGGCTATGTGTCATGCCAGCAGACTAATAATGCTAAGGTCAGTGTATCCACCCAAGCGGTCCAAGATAGGGGACTAACCCCTGGGAGACATTGGAAAATAGACTTTACAGAAGTCAAACCTGGGCAATATGAATATAAATACCTATTGGTCTTAGTAGACACCTTCTCGGGATGGGTTGAGGCATTTTCTACAAAAACTGAAACTGCTTCTGTAACAGTAAAGAAACTCTTAAATAACATCATACCAAGATATGGTCTACCTATCTCAATAGGCTCAGATAATGGCCCAGCATTTATTTCTAAGCTTACTGAAGGTATTGCAAAAACCTTGGGGATAAATTGGAACTTACATTGTGTTTATCATCCCTAGAGTTCAGGACAGGTAAAAAAAAATGAATCTGACACTTAAGAGACCTTAACCAAATTAACCCTGGAGACCAGCGAAGGTTGGGTAAACACTCCTTCCCTATGCCCTCTTAAGGGCCAGGTGTACCCCCTACATCAAGGGTCTAACCCCTTTTGAAATTCTGTTTGGACACCCCTGCCCCATTACTTCCAAAAATTGGACTGGAAAAAACACTAGAACTGTCTAACCATAATTTGCTTCAGTCACTGCAGGCTCTTCAAAGAGTTCAGTGCAGGCTCTTCAAAGAGTTCAGCAAGCTGTCACTGAGACTGTGCAGGCAGCCTTCTGGAAACCGGTTCCGGCACATCCACACCTGTTCCAGCCCAGTGACCAGGTCTGGATAAAATGGCACAAAGCTGAGGCTCTCACCAAAGGTGGAAAAGGCCCCACATAGTAATCCTTACTATTCCTACAGCCATCAAAGTCAGCAGTGTCCGCCCTTGGATTCACCATTCACAAGTAAAGGCAGCCACCACCGTGCCCCTGGAAACATGGAAAGTCGTCAAACCAGCTACTGGAGAAGATCCTCTAAAGATAAGACTTTTGCAGGGCCAGTATCTTAATTATATTCCTTGTATACTTTCCCCAATTTGAGGCCTATTGGCCTAATCTGCGTAATCCCTATCCTCCAGGGAACTATTCCTGGGAACTGAGAAATACTGTCACTGGGACCGTAATTGCCGCCTACAAAGGAAGCAGGCAGCCTGTTTTTAATTTTAACCTTTATAAATTATGGCCAGGTCTAACCCTCGGGGACACACACACTGACAAATGTGGCACCTTAGCTTATGAAAAGGAATTTAAATCTGTTGTTTCTTATGCTTGCCCAGTATCGGGACCAGCCTGTTGCCACAAAGCAGGACACCACCACTGTGCTGCATGGGGGTGCGAAACTATTGCTCCTTAGAAAAACCTCTAAAGACCTGTTGCACCGCCACCACCTGGTTTGCTTGTATACAAGGTATAACACCCTGTATTGCTTTAAAATACTTCAGGGACACTGCAGAAATCTGTGTCTTAGTGCATATACTACCCCAGGTATATATCTATGAAGGCATGGAGGGATGAGAACACCTTGGACTCTCAGGCCTTGGGCAATCCAAGCGGGTCCCCATATTAGTGCCCCTCCTCATTAGCCTAGGAATTGCAGGATCCACAGCAATAAGTACAGCTTCTCTGGTCATTGGGAACCAAAACCTCAAAAAGCTAACTAAACATGTTGATAAAAACCTAGGACTCCTGGAGTGGAGCATATCTTGCCTAAAGCAGCAAGTTAATTCCTTAGCCGAGGTCGTGCTCCAAAACAGGAGGGGACTTGATCTCCTCTTCATGAAGCAGGGAGGGCTATGCACGGCCCTAAAAAACATGCTGTTTCTATGCAAACCAATCTGGGGTCATCCAAGACACTCTTGCCCTGGTAAGAGACAATCTAAAACAAAGAAAACTGCAAAGATAAGCCTTGGGAAATTGGTATCAGTCCCTCTTCTCTTGGTCCCCCTGGTTTACAACTCTGATCTCAGCAGTGGCGGGGCCTCTCCTCCTACTCCTAATAGGTATAACAGTATGGCCTTGCTTAGTTAAAAGCCTCCTTGGTTATGTTAAAAATAGTGTGTCATCAATAAAATTAATGGTCCTCAGAACTCCCCTGTATAAAGAGTCAATGATTTGACTCCAGGAACAACTGAAAGGGGGGAATGTGGAAGGGGGCTTAAAAAGACATCTACAGTGTCAAAAATTAGGCTAAGCATATACTCAACCTTTGCACAGTTAAAAAAAAAAAAGTTCCCTTCCTGGAAACCGGCAACAACACCTGCTGGCTAGGTTAAACTGTTTAACAGCTTTTTTTTTTTTTTTTGCTTCTGTGAACCCCGCTTGCATTGCTTGAAAAGTACCTAGGCCTCCAGGATGTTGCGGTTTGGCCCACTTGGAAAGTCCCAGTGTGGTTTTGCCCCATTTAAGCAAGTCCCTACAGTTAATGGGGGCCCCTTGCTGTGGGACTGTCATGTCCAGCAGGCAAGTGGCCGCCAGCCCGGCTCTTGGCTAATAAACCTCTCCTTTTTATAATTTGTATTTTTGGTGTCAGTGTCTGTGAATTAAGCGCTCGGTCCCTATTTCATTACCTGTTTCTCTTTTCTTCAAAGTTAGTTTTTACAATTTTTATGTAGACAAATCCACCATTCTTTTACTTTATGGATCTCCCTGTGGTATCATACTTAGAAAGGCTCTCTTTTTTATTTATAATTCTCTAAGGTTTCAAAAATGCTGAAGACCTCCTCACAGTCTGGTGCTTTTTCTTTCTTTTTTTTTTTTTTTTGAGTAGGAGTCTCACTCCGTCATCCAGGCTAGAGTGCAGTGGCACACTCAGGGCCACCCCAGTGTCAACCTGCTGGGCCCCGGCGATCCTTCCACCTCAGCCTTCCAAGTAGCCGGAACTACAGGTGTGTCCTACCACATCTGGCTAATTTTTGATTTATAGTAGAGATGAGGTCTCGCCAATTTGCCCAGGCTGTTCTCAAACCCATGGGCTCAGGCAATCCACTCACCTTGGTCTCCCAAAGTGCTGGGATTACAGGCTAAGCCACCGAGCCCAGGCGGAGTTTTTTTATTTTTTAAGCAGTATTTTGCCTTTAAATTCATCATGTTTATTTCCAAAATGAAACACTGCACTAGCTTCTAGTTTTTCACCTTTTGCCCTGAGATTGTCTACATGTTCCATAGACTAAATGAAAGAGACGTCAATTCTGAATGCAAATACATGGAAACTTACTTTGTCATGAATCGGTTTAAATTGATATTTAAATTTTGGGGTTTTTTTTGTTGTTGTTTAAATTTATCTTAAAAATTACCTGTGGTATATGACATAAACTTGTTCAGAAAGAGTCTCAGAATACCTTGATTCTAAGATAGGTAAGCCACTGCTAGGACAGGTCAAACTACATGACATTGTTGAGATTTAACTGTTTTTCGCCTACAAAATGGCAATTTCCTACCATGCATACAAATATATATTTTTTCCATTCAAAAGCTATCTATATAGAAAATCTTCTATATAGATCTTCTATACTATAGATCTCCTATATAGATAGCTTTTGAATGGAAAAGAAACTCTGGGTCCCCAGTGTTTTAAATTAGAAAATAATTTCTGCCGGGCTCGGTGGCTCAGCCTATAATCCTGCGCATTGGGAGGCTGAGGTGAGTGGATTTCCTGAGCCCGCAGGTTCGAGACCCACCTGGGCAACTTGGCGAGACCTCATCTCTACATTAAATAAAAAATCAGCCAGGCGTGGTAGCGCACGCCTGTAATTCCGGCTACTCGGAAGGCTGAGGCAGAAGGATTGCGGGAGCCCAGCAGGTCAAGGCTGCAGTGGCCGGGAGCGGCCACTGCACTCCAGTATGGGCGACAGAGTGAGACTCCAACTCAAAAAAGAAAGAAAAGAAAATAATTTTCTTTTAATTGAACAGAGTCGACCATGTAGACTCCTACCTCACAGAATAATCTGCATGACTTTTTCCTTTCATGTTGCTTCTGATTGTCTGTGAGAAAGTGGGAGATCTTAGAGAAAAGTGACTTGATCTTCCTTTTTATTTTTAGAGGGACTGGTTATTTTAAAAAGACATTTATCAATATGCAGTAAAAAATATGGAATGCTTCACAAATTTGTGTGTCATCCTTGCGCAGGGGCCATGCTCTTCTTCTCTGTATTGTTCCAATTTTAGTATATGTGCTGCCGAAGCGAGCATTGTTTGATCTTTCTTAAGTAGGTTTAACTCCTAGCTGTTTTACCAATTATAAGTTTTTATTTCAAAAGTAATGAACTGCGTAAGATTTAATAAAGTATTAATAATAATTTTGGCTTGTGAGATTTATGCATTTCGTGGCATTTACTTTTTTCTTTTCTTTTCTTTCTTTTTTTTTTTTTTTTTTTGAGTAGGAGTCTCACTCTGTCACCCAGGCTGGAGGGCAGCGGTACGCCACAGCCAGGCTGGAGGGCAGCCGGTCACCACAGCCTTGACTTGATGGAGGCTGAGAACTACCTCTTAAGTGGGAACAAATTATTTGAGTGCTAAATTGCACAGAGAGCTATACAGCTTAGAACATTTTTACTCACTGACAATTCAGAAAATCATTTGCATGATGGCTGTCTACATGTCTATAAAACATTATCAAGTCCTACAACCTTATAGGACAGCTGTTTATAGAAAATAGTTCTACAGTCATCTCTGTGGTACTTGTGAGGTATCATCATCATTTACTAAGATAGTATTTCTAGGTCATGTCTTATTTCCTGACAGACAAGGTTCAGGTCATGTCCTTTCCTAAAGGGGGAACTGGACTGGGATGAGACTGTCATTCAGTTGAAGTCATCATTGGTTTTCTTGCTGCCAAAGTCGGGTTTTCTGGATCTTAGAGTCTCAGCTTTGCTACAGAGACTGCCCACAGTCACTGCCTCAGGTACTCTCTAAAATATGGGTGCACCCCCAATTCAAGGCCTGTTATCACTTACCATCCTCTATCCAGTCGGTGTCCTTTGTCTTGAGCTCATTGTGATCCATGTACTTTGATAAGAGCCCTAAATGCAGGATAAAGACAGTGAGCCGTGATCTGGATTTGCTCTTGGAAATTAATATCTCAGGGTTTTTATCACTGAAAAATTGAAGCAGCTGGAAGAATTGACCTTTTGATAATCAGGCAGATTCCAAAACCTAGACTTCCAAGTGCCTGGTGGTAGTTACCCTAGGTAGCACAGCCCCTCTCTCCTGCAAGTATGTTCAAGGTCGTCTTCATAGACTGGGGATACTCAACACAATTTGGGAAAGTGTAGGACAAAAGTGATTGTAGAAATGAAAGCATTTTCTTTGTACCTGCAAACAAGACTGCTGATCTTCTGATGGGAAGTTTTGCATTCTTGGAGTACATTAATGCTTGGGCTAGGATGTTAATTTTCCCCTTGCATTTTTTTTCCTAAGTGGAGAAAAAAGCAAGAGTCCAAGGCAGTGAAGTTGCAACACTATTTTGATCAGTCTCGTTACAGCTTCTAGGGTCAGAGATTGTGTCAGACATAGAGTATAGAAGTACTTGAAAAAACTACAGTTGCTGAATGAACATTATGCCACAACAAGCCCCTAAACCAAGTGACATCCTCTGAGTAACCCTTGCTTGCACCCACTCATGCCACATATTGTGCCTGCAGTGCTTTTCTAGCTGTCTCTGTATCCAAGTCTTTGTTCTCCAGGCTCCCTCCCTGTGAGGTTGCCTCCACCCTCCCTCTTGCCTGCCTGATCTACCCTGCTCTGACAATTCTTCAGGTAACCCTCTCTTGGCACATATTGTTTTTTGCCATGAGTTTCTGTTTAATTTTCTACAGAGATTTCATTCCTTTACTAGCTTTCAAGTCCCACTCAGGAAGTTTTAATCCTTGGGTTCTTCATGGTCTGATGCACACAATGGATGTGTTATGCCTTTTGGCAAATGAACGCAACTCTCAGTGGATCTCATATGGGGACAGTTGCTTCAGGGATAGGAGGGAAGGAAACAGGAACTTGTTTTCAGAGAACTTATAATTTAGTTAACATGAACAAATTGTAGCTTTATCCCCTGACAGCACCAACTTTCCAGTTGTAACTACCTTCATCAGTGCATCTGCTATGGGTGTGGCTGCTGGTCAGAGAGAGAATCCTTAGTGGATAGCCTGGCACCAGGCACTGCAAGGCTGATCAGAGGAACCCACTCTGCGTCCTATATGCAGAAGATGCCTGGGATTAGTCATTCCTAGGGTCTTCATCCAGATTGTTCTAGGGTCAACTTCTAGACAACCATGGATGGGCTTTCCTGAGGCTGCCCTGGCTCAAGCCTCCCTCAAGACCAGCCGCAGGAACCTTTGTCAAGTTTTTGAGGAAAAAGGATGCCATCTGGGTCCTGGTAGAGCCAGTGGCATGTGTCATCATGCTGCATGGCCACACAACATGGCAGCCCTTGCTTGGGATTCCCTGAACATGCTCTGACGGAAAGTAAAACAACTCATTCTATTCAAGGAAAGGATTAGAGATAATTATAAAGGCAACAGCATAATTCCATTTCAATTCAGCCCATAGGTAATTTCCCAAGAATACTGTATCTGCCTGAACTCGCAGTTTCTGAGCCAGGTTGGTAGGGTTCCCAGGAGTTCACCAGTCTTTCTGTGAGTACATTTGTGACTCAGTTGGGAAGGAACTATAGACAAATAGATCCATAACAAAAAAAAAAGTTCATGGACATCAACTGCTATGTGAAGAATGATGGGCAATGTGTCCTGTATGCTATGTTCCTTCATTAAAAACAAGTGTGAAAAAAACAAATGTGTCAGCATGTTAAAGAGTTAACAAAGTCATTATTGCTCACATACAAAGAATTCGCAGATTGCTTCAACTTCAGTAGGTATGATATACCAGGGATCTTTGTAGTACACGACTTGGGGCAGCTTCCAGTTCAGGAACTGGGCACAGATAGCTAGGACTCGCCTGCTCTCCTGTGAAAAAGATGATCATAGATCAACACTTTATTTTATTTTATGTTTTTTGAGCTGGAGTCTCACTCCATCACCCCACTCACAGGCACACT
Organism: Carlito syrichta; assembly: GCF_000164805.1. NCBI lineage: Eukaryota > Metazoa > Chordata > Mammalia > Primates > Tarsiidae > Carlito > Carlito syrichta. The sequence goes on along the minus strand of NW_007258385.1, from coordinate 556,443 downwards.
CACAGCCACCCCAGCATCAACCTGCTGGGCTCCAGCGATCCTTCTGTCTCAGCCTTCCAAGTAGCCAAAACTACAGGTACACACTACCACATCCGGCTAATTTTTGATTTATTGTAGAGACAAGGTCTCGCCAAGTTGCCCGGGCTGGTCTTGAACCCGTGGGCCCAGGCAACCCACTTGCCTCGGTCTCCCAACGTGCTGGGATCACAGGCTGAGCCACTGAGCCCAGCCTAACATTTTATTTTATTTTATTTTATTTTTTTGAGTTGGAGTCTCACTCCGTCGCCCAGACTGGAGCGCAATGGCCGCTCCCGGCCACCACAGCCTCGACCTGCTGGGCTCCGGCGATACTTCCGCCTCAGCCTTCCAAGGAGCTGGAACCACAGGTGTGCACTACCACGCCCGGCTATTTTTTTATTTATTGTAGAGATGAGGTCTCGCCAAGTTGCCCAGGCGGGTCTCGAACCTGCGGGCTCAGGCAATTCACTCACCTCGGGCTCCCAAAGGCGCGGGATTACAGGCTGAGCCACTGAGACCGGCTCTAACATTTTATTTTTAAAACCGAGTGTGAAAAACTGATAAGCTCAGAATTACCCTGAAGTGAGCAGAGGGGTGGGAAGGAAGTAGAATCCTGCCCTCCTCCAACTTCCCCGAACAGTCTCTAAAGGGGATCCATAAAAACCACAGGGTTCTGGGGAGGATGAAGAAACCATTGACCTTGGCCAGAAGTGATAGTGCCAGAAAATGTCTAGACCAAACGCTCAGGCAGGGATTTCTGCCACCTTGTGCTCTGGAGATAAGGCTCCCATGCCCACTTGCTGCTCCCATGTCATTTTTCTGTCACTCTACACAGGGAAGTGAAGTGCCTGACTCTTCCTGTTCTTGTGGCATTCCCAGGTTGGAAGACACTCTAGAGTACTGATCCCCTCCAGATCCAGATATTTGAGCAGAACGTGGCAAGTGGGGCTCTTCCTTATCATTGCTCTCAGAATGCCACCCTTGCACACTTGGATGACTCTCCAAGTCAGTATTTCATTTCAGGTTCACTAGATATCGGAGCTATAAAACTTCCTTTGGCGACTGATGAAAATACTGATTTTTACCTACTAGTGTTTGGCTACTTTGTTTAGTAATTTGTAAATATCTAGTAAAGTTAAAGATACCTAGATATTCTACTTCTGGGTTTACACCCTCAAGAAACTCTCATACATATCCATAAGAAAAACAAAGAATGCTCATTGCAGCATTTTAATCATGAAGAACTGAACACTATCTAAATGCCCAGGAACAGGAGAATGGGATAAGTTATAGGTTATGCATATGATAGCACTCTCTATAGCAGTGAAAATAAATGAACTAGAGCTAAACAACACAGATATCTCCTATAAAGTTAAACAAAAAAGTTGCTGAAAATTTTGTAGAATGATACAACAGACAAAGTTTTAAAACATGAAAAAATTTACAGAAATAATACAACAAAAGCCAGGATGATAGTTTTGGGGGAAATTCAGTTGGAGATAGGTGTATGATGTATTTCTATTTCTTGAAGTGGGTGGTGGCTATATGGGTGTTTATTATGTTCACTGTGACAGTGGTTCCTGACCTGTTTTACGCTAGACCCCTCCTCTCTGCTTAGTCTTCTCTCTGAGGAGCCTTGAAGGAATCTGAAGGTTGTTCAAGATTTAAAAGAGAAGGAAATAGCACTAAAATGAACTCTGGACAGTTGACAAGCTCAGGGCCTGGACTGCTCTAGGTCTTTCCTAATTGCAGAGAGTTGGCAGAGCGGGACTGGGGCACTAGACCACATGTCTGTTATAGTTCCCCAGCACCTGGTTGGGATGGGGAGCTATAACAGACATGTGGAAGTCTTGGTGCCCCAGACCAAGAGACATGTGTTAGACCCCAATAAAGTGGCTCCATGCTTTATTGGGGCCTAACACATGTCATATATATGGCTCTAGAGCCACAAAACTCTCCTCATAATGAGGTACCAGGGTTCAGCTTCATCTTAAGTCCTGTTTCTAAATCGGAAGCCTTGTGCTTTCAGCTCTGTCCAGGAAAGCAGGGAGGTGACAATGCCAGCCTTCTCCTAGAATCTGTGGGACCTGTGCCCGGCAGGTCAAGGCTGCAGTGGCCATGAGCATACCACTGCACTTCAGCCTGGGCAACAGAGTAAGACTCCAATTAAAAAAAAAAAAAGAATGCTTATTTGCAGAGTTGGCTCCAAATTTGAGGTTATGCAGGACAGAAAGAAGTTGGTAATAGGTGTTACCTCAGCTACTGCATCATTTTCATCCTGAGAATACAGAAGCAGTGGGATCAAGCTGTCTAAGACTTGGTTCTCTACCCTCTTCTTATTCGGATACTTTATAGACTTGATGGAGGCTCCAAAGAGAGTCATGGAGAAGCGACACACTTCGGGTCTCACCTGTGAAGGGAGGAGCCAGAGAGAAGCAGCTCACTAAATGTGTCCATGTTTAGCTTCTATGGACTCTGGGTGGGTTGTAAAGCCAGTCCTAATGGGAGGCTATCTCTCTGTATAACTAAGGGCAAGAAATCAAACATATGTGGTGACAGTAAGACTTGCTGCTTTGACATTACTTGTCCTCTCACTGAGAATGAGAGATGGGCATGGTCCCACCTGTCGTTGGCAGATCCTGTGCCTGATACTGGTATTACCCATTCACACAGTCCATTTGGCTGAAATTCAAGGTGCTGGTCATTGTGCTTCTTGTATTTCCTTTTGGAAAATAAATGGGATTTGAGACAGGGATGTAAGTACAGCCCACCATCTTGACCCATTCTTGATTATTCTTGAAGGGAAAAGACAGTGTTTTCTCCTTCACTACCCCATGAAGCAGGTAAGCGCCTTAGTAAGTTTATTTATTTATTTATTTTTGAGTTGGAGTTTTACTCTGTTGCCCAGGCTGGAACGCAGCGGCACACATGCTCATGGCCACCCCAGAGTTGACCTGTTGGGTTCAGGCGATCTTCTGCCTCAGCCTTCCAAGTAGCTGGAACTACAGGCGTGCACTACCATGCCCAACTAATTTTTGGTGTATTGTAGAGACAAGGTCTTGCCAAGTTGCCTGGGCTGGTCTTGAACCCGTGGGCTCAGGCAATCCACTAGCCTTGGCCTCTCAAAGTGCTGGGATTGCAGGCTGAGCCACTGAGCCCAGCCTACCTTAGCAAGTTTCTATGGGCAGTTTTATTTATTTATTTATTTATTATTTTATTATTTTAGTTTTTTGAGTTGGAGTCTCACTCTGTCACCCAGACTGGAGTACAGTGGCCGCTCCCAGGCACCGCAGCCTTGACCTGCTGGGCTCCAGCGATCCTTCTGCCTCAGCCTTCTGAGTAGCTGGAATTACAGGCATGCGCTACCACACCCAGCTAATTTTTGATTTATTGTAGAGATGAGGTCTCGCTGCCCAGGCGGGTCTCGAACCCGCGGGCTCAGGCAATTCACTACATTCACCTTGGCCTCCCAAAGCATGGGATTACAGGCTGAGCAACCGAACCCAGCCTATTTATTTATTTTTAGAAAGCAGGATTTATTGAGAGGACAGAAAAGCTCCCACAGTGGGAAGGGACCCGAGGAGGTTGCCCCAGTTTTTAACAAATCTGATAAACAGCAATAACACTAGCCCTCCCAACATCACAGGGTACCTGGACAGGTCTTAAGAAAGGAGATCTGAAATGCTCTGGAAGTAAAAGTTCTATATCAAATAGAGTGTGCTTATTTCTTTTTTTTTTTTTTGAGTTTT
>NW_007258385.1:541781-552656 GCF_000164805.1 Carlito syrichta | reverse complement strand
TGTGCAGTGGCCACTCCCGGCCACCGCAGCCTCGACCTGCTGGGCTCCGGCGATCCTTTCGCCTCAGCCTTCCGAGTACCCGGAATTACAGGCATGCACTACCACGCCCGGCTAATTTTTTTATTTTAGTGTAGAGATGAGGTCTCGCCTGCCCAGGCGGGTCTCGAACCCGCGGGCTCAGGCAATCCACTCACCTCAGCCTCCCAAAGGTGCGGGATTACAGGCTGAGCCACCGAGCCCGGCTAGAGTGTGCTTATTTCTATCCTGACTTCTGCTTGCTGCTATGCTAGTTACCCTTCCCCTAGGAATAAAGTCTCGCCTGTCTCAGTGTCTTACATCACCAAATAAGGAGAACAGGGTCCTCATCATGGCGGCCAGGGTAGTGATATCCAGTGACCTGACAAGTTGCAGGAGTACCTTGATGGCCAACAGAACAATCTCCTTATCAGCTTCACATAAGCTGATTAAGACGCATGGCAACAAACTCTCGATGTCTTCCCTCTGTGTGTACAAAGAGAGCACGTCACCTTCTCTCCTACCAGTATGTCCTCTGGTACCAAAGGGAGGGCTCCCTATCTTTACTCAGTACCTGGTGCTTATGGAATTTTGGTAGCTCTGGCTAGTCCAGAAGGGAGAAGCAGAGGACATGACTGCCCTCTCTCTGTACTAGCAGGCTTGATACAAAGAGGAGGGGCCGAGCTATAGTGAGGGAGGTCTAGCCCTGGAAACCTGGGGTCACTGTGAAGAAGACCTCTACTAACACTGAGGCCGGAGGAATGGTTAGCTCAGGTCACCGTGAGCTCCCAAACATGCACAGTATCTCAAAGATCCTCAGTAGGAACTCAAGTGGAATCCGAGGGCCCTCAGGGACCTTCCCCTTCTAAATTGAGATTCTGCTCTTCTGAAACACCTGGAAGGAAGCAGTCCCAGGGTTGTAAAATGAGTTTTTTCTTTTCTTTTTTTAATTTATTACTTTTTTTTGAGTCGGAGTCTTACTCTATCACCCAGGCTGGAGTATAGTGGCATGATCTCAGCTCACTGCAGTCTCGAACTCCTGGGCTCAGGGGATTCTCCTGCCTCAGCCTCCAGAGTGTCTGGGATTACAGGCGTGTGCCACCAAATCCAGTTAAATTTTTAATTTTTTGTAGAGGGCTGTGTTGCCCAAGTTGATCTCAAACTCCTGGGCTCAGGCAATCCTTTTGCCTTAGCCTACCAGAGTGCTTGGATTACAGGTGGGAGCACTGCACCTGGTTGGGTTGTAAAGTTTAAAACATACATGTGAAAAAGTAAGTAAAATATAGCAATGGTTAGTATTAATGCATTCAATCAGAATGAACATATATTAACATTTGTCATTTTTGCTTCAGATATGTATACATGTTTTTAAATAAAAGAAATAGCTGGGCATGGTGGCTTGCATCTGTAATTCAGCACTTTGGAAAGCTGAGGTGGGAGGATCGCTTGAGGTTGGGAGTTCAAGACTATAACGAGCTATGACTGCACCCCTGCCCTCCAGCCTGCGTAACAAGAGTGATGCTCAGACATATACTCAGAAATACAACTGAAGTGGCAAAACTGAAGCCTTGGGGTCTTTTGCCTCTTCTGGCTGAGATCTGGTCTCCTCGCCAGACCTCTAGAAGATGAGCTTTCTTCAACGTGAATGTCAGCGTCTACTCCATGGGGCAACAGGGTACAAGGCCTAAGGGATGCCTGGATGTCGTCCAGGTTGTGATGACCATGAGGATTCCACTAAGTTGTAGTGTCCACTATTATGAATGTATAGAATTGGGATGTATTTATTTCTTTTACTTCCATTAATTTTTTAATAGTCAGTACTTGCATATTTCCTAAGTACACAATTCAAATGGTACAAAAGGATGTTCAGAAAAAAGCTATGAGGATGTTCTTACCCCTCCCCATCCCAGGGTACCCAGTTCTCCTCAGCTCTTTTCAATTTATTAGGTATCCTTTTTGGGTATTTTATTTGTGACTTAAGAATCAGGGGTTTGGGAGCCCTCCTACCAAATCCTGGTGTTTGGCAAGATTGTGCAGTCCCCTCAGGCCAATGATTCTAAAGAGATGATTTCCATTATATAGCCAGTCTTTCAGGCGGGCAATGGAGTATGTTCTGGGCAGTCTCCTGCCCACTGGACTCTGGAGAAGCTGAAAGAACCCAGAAATCAGCCAGTGAAATTACCTTTAAGCCCCCTTTCATGAGGGAGCTATCTTCCCACCAACTCCAAAATACATATTTTCCTTTTAAATCTCTATAACACAGCACATACGCTCCAGGGTGATGCACCCTGTAGGTAAACAAAGAATACTGAATAACACATGTGTGGGAAGAATTTCGGTGGGCTTGAATCTGAAGAGTATTTCTATCCCACACCTGAAATGGATCCCAGCCAGTCACTAACTGGATCTATCCCAGGAGGGTAGGTACTGCTGCTGTATAGGCCTGAATCTAGCTTCTGAAAAATGAGTCTTACCTCCACAAAAAAGCCTGCAGATGTGAGTCTATGTTTGTCATTCCCTCGATTAAGAAGAGGGACTAGCAAGTACATGACCTTATATGCACAGGAACAATTTCTTTTCAGCAATGCACTGTAAAACACAACACCGACAGAACAACATTCAGTAATGCTCCTACCCAGGGGCATTTTCTCAGGGCTGGAGGGCTAGGATGCTGTTGCCCAGCTTCAGGAATACAGGAGGGTATGGCAGGGCCAGGACCTCTGAAAAATTTGCCTGGTTTTATGCATATTTGCCCACCTTCTTATGAGGAGGTTATTCAACCTTAGCGGCTGTGACAATTGAAAGGGAAATAAATACACAAAACAATGCTGATTTAGAGCTGGTGGGTATATACGTGACAAGAAAGCCTTACTTGGCAAGGAGAAATATTCCCTGAAGATGGCAATCTTTTTCCTTCAGAAGAGTCCATCCTTTATTCTTTTCCATGATGTTGAATTCCTGCAAGCATGATGTTTTGAGGAGGAGAGTCTTTATAGCCTGCATGGCAAAGCTAAATCAAACAAAAACAATATGGGTGAATCAACTAGGTCCCTCCAACTTACAAGCACACAATTCTCTCCTTTCTGTAATTCTCTTCTTTCTAGATTTCCCAAAAGACTCCTAATGTTCTAATAACTTGGAACGACCTTTACACAAATCCTCAGCATAAAGAAACCTAACTAGATCTTGTTTCCCCAGGAGTTTGGAAGGAAATCTTTGATAGAATAATGATCTAGATGCTAAATAGACACATACTGCTTTTTTTTTTTGAATTGGGATCTCACTCTGTCACCCAAGCTGGAGTGCAGTGGCACAGTCACAACCACCGAAGCCTTAACCTCCTCTAGGTTCAGGGGATTCTTCTGCTTCAGCCTCTAGAGTAGCTGCGAATACAGGCGTGCCACCACACCTGGCTAATTTTTAAATTCTTTTTGTAGAGATGAGGTCTCGAAATCCTGGGTTCAAGCAATCTTCTTGCCTTGGTTTCCCAAAGTGCTGGGGTTACAAACATGAGCCACTGTGCCCGCCCTGCTTATTTTTCTAAAAGTGTTATTGCACCCCATAACATTTATCTCCACTGTTTTGAAATCTACTTATCTAACTGTTATCCTGGACATAGCATCAGAGAATCTTAAAGTTGGAAGAGTTCTTAGAGATCGCTTTGATCGACCTCTTTCTTTGCAGATAGGGAAACCGAGGCACAGAACAGTAGACCTGCCAGGTAGATAGTAAGTTGAATGGATGAATGAGAGCTAGAACTCAGGTCTACTGACTCTTAGTCTGGTGTTCTTTTGAGTTGGAGTCTCACTCTGTCGCCCAGACTGGAGTGCAGTGGCCGCTCCCCGCCACTGCAGCCTTGACCTGCTGGGCTCTGGCGATACTTCTGCCTCAGCCTTCCAAGTAGCTGGAATTATAGGTGCGTGCTACCACACCTGGCTAATTTTTTGATTTATTGTAGAGATGAGGTCTCGCCAAGTTGTCCAGGTGGGTCTCGAACCAGCAGGCTCAGGCAATCCACTCACCTCAGCCTCTCAAAGCGCGGGATAACAGGCTGAGCCACCGAGCCCGGCTTAGTCTGGTGTTTTTAAATATGTGACATTTTAGTACTTCCTCTGAAAGAAATTCATGTACCACGGCAACACTAGGAAATTTCCGCTGAGACTCTAATGGTGACTTAAAAACATCTCTCCGTGCAATAAAACAAAAAGAATGAATCATTCCATGGCGAATCAATACAATTTTGCAGGTGAGTTTAGACTGTTTTGTTTGTTTCTGTCTCTACTTGATTTATTATGAAAGGGCTGACATGATAGCACATATTATTTTTCAGGGTATCTGGGCCCAGGTAGCCAAATTCTCCTTGGTACCCAAAACCCATAGCTTGCAAACTATGCGCTCCCCTCAAGTTGAAAGCACATCTTGGCTATCCTTGTGTCCACCACAGTTCCTAGTGCTCAGTAAGTATTTGTTAAGGTCAATGAAACCACCGTTGGCTGTACCTCAAAGGGGTGACCTCTGAAGACACTTCCTGTCCTGTGTACAGGCCACTGGGGACAGCGACATCAGACATGGTGAGGCCAATGCTCTGGTGGATCTGGATGAGCAGTGTCATGAGAAGCTGAGGAAAGAGTTGCTGTACAGCTGCTTGGAGCCTGTTTCCCATAAACAGCTCATAAAGTGCATTTGTTGTCTGTGGTAGGAAAGACAGAAAAGAACTGAGCATCTGCCAGCCTGAAGCCTCATTGTGCTTTACAGCTGTTTGAACCACACCTTGCTTTCTGGCTTTGTACTATAGGCAGAACAGCAGTGGTAATTAGTATAGGGACTTGAAAGTAAAAGGGAAAAGAAACAGGTTACCAAAGAGTGAGGGGAAACTTGGAATTCAGAAATCATGAAGGAACCTTTTTTTTTGAATCACTGTTGCCTAGGCTAGAGTACAGTGGCATGGTGATGGCTCACCACAGTCTCAACCTCCTGGGCTCAGGCGATTCTTTTGCCTTGGCCTTCCAAGTAGCTGGGACCAGGTGCATGCCATCAGCATTTTTTGATTTACTGTAGAGATGAGATCTTGACAAGTTGCCCATGTTAGGCCCAGGGAGAAGCAGCAGGAGGGCTGGGCAGGGAAGCACTGGGACACAGCCTCCTTTCTTCCCAAAATCTGGAAGAAAGGCTCCAAGCTGCTCTGAAAGCATCTGCAAGCTCCCTGACATCCCTACAACAGCAAATAACCTCTCTAGCCCGGGTTACTTTACAAAACCGCAGGGCCCTTAATCTCCTTACAGCCGGCCAGGGTAAAACCTGCATGTTTCTCCAGGAAAAATGCTGTTTCTACATTAATAAAACAGGGCTGGTAGAGAAAAATGTCAACGTCCTCCGAAAGCTGGGAGACAAACTTCGCCAAAAAACACCGCAGAATCGCCCTTCTCTGCTTGGTGAAACTCGGGCATTGCCCAATGGGTCATTGCCATTCTTGGGACCTGTTCTACTTATCTTTTACTTATGGTTGCACCCTGTCTGTTTAATTTTTTGCAGTCTCACATGAAGAAAATTTCCTGTGTTGCAGTCAATCAACTACTCCTGTACCCCTATCCATATGCCCCACTTCCCTCTGAGCCACCCCATCCCAGCCTCCCCTAAAACTATACTCCCTTTCAGCTTGAAGCAGCCAGATTGAGTCAACGCCCCTTATACCAAAAATGTCGGGATGTTAGGCCCGGGGAGAAGCAGCACTCACCTTCCCCCATCTGCCCCTCCACCCACCAATCCCCTATGTGCCCCTCCACCCTAAACCCACAAACCACATACCAGCTTCCTGAAACCTGCTGGCAGCTACTGAGACGGGCCACACAGAAACTTTCAAGCCCATACCGGATGCGATGCTTTGTCTCCCCGCTTCACTGCTGCCCCCAACACCCTCCCCAAATACAGCACCCTTAAAAACCCAAGCCTGCTCCTCCTTGGGCGCGACTCCCCTGGCCCATCTTTCCGGACCACGGGACGTCGCCCAGGAGTTTCTACCCCAATAAATGCTTGGTTTATACCAGCCCTTTGTCCTGTGCCTCTTTTGGTATCTCCAAACATTACAGCCCAGGCTGGACTTGAACTCCTAGGCTCAGGCAATCCTCCCAAAGTGCTGGGATTACAGGCATGAGACACTGCACCTGGCCCCAAAGGAAACTATTAACGTATTTAATTCATGCAAATATAAAACCAGAGCAAATTTTTTTTTTGAGTTGGAGTCTCACTCTGTCGCCCAGACTGGAGTACTGTGGCCGCTCCCAGCCACCGCAGCCTCAACCTGCTGGGTTCTGGCGATCCTTCGGCCTCAGCCTTCCAAGTAGCTGGAACTATAGGCGCGTGCTACCACGCCCGGCTCATTTTTTGATTTATTGTAGAGATGAGGTCTCGCCAAGTTGCCCAGGCGGGTCTCGAACTTGCAAGCTCAGGCAATCCACTGACTTCAGCCTCCCAAAGGCACAGGATTGCAGGCTGAGCCACCAAGCCGGCTAACCAGAGCAAAATTTATCAAAAAGTTAGATCACAAAAACCTGGAGAAGTATTTGCATCACTGTACTATTCTTTTGTTTGTTTGTTTGTTTTTGAGTTGGAGTCTCACTCTGTCGCCCAGACTGGAGTACTGTGGCCGCTCCCAGCCACCGCAGCCTCAACCTGCTGGGTTCTGGCGATCCTTCGGCCTCAGCCTTCCAAGTAGCTGGAACTATAGGCGCGTGCTACCACGCCCGGCTAATTTTTGATTTATTGTAGAAATCAGGTCTCGCTAAGTTGCCTGGGCAGGTCTCGAACCCTCGGGCTCAGGCAATCCACTCGTCTCAACCTCCCAAAGTGCTGGGATTACAGGCTGAGCCACTGAGCCTGGCCTATTCTTAATATATAAAATGCTCTTACGTATCAGTAAAAAAAATATATAAAGGTTTAAAGGATTGCTGCTCAAATTGTGGGTCACATACCAGCAGCGTTGGTGTCACCTGGGAGCTGCTTCAAAATTAAGAATCTCAAGCCCCGCCTAGACATTCTGTATCAGAATCTGCATTTTAATAAGATTCTTGGTTGATTGTGGTTTGCAATGCATGTATTACGTTTGAGAAGCCCTGGTGTATAGGACATGCGCAGACAAGTCGCCAAAGAAGAAATGCAAACGGTCAATTAAAAACATACAAATATTCAACCTTACCAATAACGACATTATAGTAAAAAAATGTTCTTTTTTCACCTGTTAGTGAGGCAACAGTGAAAAGACTAATGCTTAGCGTGGTGAGTGTGAGTAAAAGGCATCCCCACACACGACTGGAGGAAGGGCAATATTCTACAGCAGGGGTCCCTAGCCCCTGAACCACCGACCAGTATGGGTCTGTGACCTGTTAGGAACTGGCCCACACAGCAAGAGGTGAGCAGCAGGCGAGAGAAGCTTCGTCTGTAGGTACAGCCATTCCCCATTGCTCACATTACCACCTGTGCTCCGTCTGCTGTTAGATCAGCAGAGGAGTAAAAACCCTGTTGTGAAATGCACATGCGAGAGATCTAGGTGGCTCACTCCTTATGAGAATCTAATGCCTGATGATCTGAGGCGGAGCTGAGGCAGTGATGCTAGCGCTGGGGAGTGGCTGCAAATACAGACTAACATTAGCAGTGAGGTTTGACTGCACAGAGACCATAATAAACCAATTGCTTGCAGACTCATATCAAAACCCTATCAGTGAGTGGTAAGTGAGTTGATGTACTTTAATTGTACAGCTGCATCTGGTGGTAGGCTTTAAGTCAGAATCTGACACTTATTTTAGTCCATGCGTGACCCATCAATTATTTTATTTACCACTTTCATCCACGCCTATTTCCTACACTGCACACTTGTCTCAGTCACAGTTTTGTAAGCCCACAGGCTAACCCTAGCCAAAGTAAGCAAAAAAACCAAACGCAACTGGAGAGCTTCTTTGCAAAGGGGGAAAGACCCAATGATGAGACAGCAGAAGACTCTAAAACTACCAACAAAAAGAAAGCTGCATTTATTTTATTTTTTAAAGTTTTCAAGCAAAGTTTATTTAGAAAGTAAATTACAGAGAGAAAGAGAGCGAGCGAGAGAGAGTGAGAGAGGATTCACCTCCCCAAGGTAGGGGAGGGGCCCAAAGCTAAGAAAACATGGTGGCCATAGCTCAAAGACCCACATGAACACACCAGAGTTTAACAAAGCAATGGCCAAGAAAGTCGCTTTTAAAAGAAAATACCCAGAGTCCTACTTAAATTACAGGTTCATTGCAATAGGTGATTCGCATTCTCCAAGCCCACTTCATAATAATATGTGGCGACCAGCTATCCAATGAAACTGTGAAGCCTTCAAAACTGCCTTGCCACATTGAGACAAGCACCCTGCATCAAAAGACAAGCCTTTGGAGTTTTTTCAAAAGAAAAACAAAAACATGAACATGAAGAACAGAAGCGGCCGGGGTCGGTGACTCAGACTGCGATCCCAGCACTTTGGGAGGCCGAGGCAAGTGGACTGCCTGAGCCCACGGGTTTGAGACCAGCCTGGGCAACTTGGTGAGACCTCGTTTCTACAATAAATAAAAAAACTAGCCAGGTGTGATAGTGTGTGCCTATAGTTCCAGCTACTTGGAAGGGTGAGGCAGAAGGATCGCCTGGAAACCAGTAGGTTGAGGCTGAGGTGGCTGGGTGCATGTCACTGCACTCCAGTCTGGGCAACAAAGTGAGACTTCAACTCAGAAAAAAAAAAAGAACAGAAGCAGTTATTAAGAGCCATCACTTCATCAAATGTATCTGCACCAAGAGAATCATGCTTAGTAGCTAGCTACATTGCTTAAGCTAAGAAGCCCTTTACTATTGGTGAAGAGTTGATCTTGCCTGCTGCTAAGGACATTTGTCATGAACTTTTAGGAGAGGCTGCAGTTCAAAAGGTGGCTTGTGTTCCTCTTTCAGCTAGCACCATAACTAGATGAACTGATGAAATAGCAGAGGATACTGAGGCACAATCGTTAGAGAGGATTAATGAGTCATGGTAGGCAATCCAGGCTGACAAGTCTACCGATGTTGACAAGGCAACAATGCTTGTTTTTGTGAGATATATTTTTCAGGAGGATGTGTATGAGGATATGTTATGTACACTTTTGTTGCCAGCCAATACCACAGCTGCAGAACCATTCAAGTCTTTGAATGATTACATACCAGGAAAACTGAACTGGTCATTTTGTGTCAGTATATGCACGACTGGAGTGACTGCCATGACTGGACAGCTTTCTGGTTTCACTACTTGAGTCAAAGAAGTCGCTTCTGAATATGAGTCTATGCACCGTGTCATCCATAGAGAAATGCTGGCTAGCTGGAAAATGTTACCTGAACTTAACGATGTTTTGCAGGATGTGATTAAAATTATCAACCACATTAAGGTACATGCCTTTAACTCATGTCTGTTAACGCAGCTTTGTGAGGAGATGGGTGCAGAGCACACACGTCTTCTCTTATACACAGAAGTGGGATGGCTTTCAAAGGTAGATCATCGGCCAGGGTTTTTGAGTTATGAGAGCTGCTCTAGAGATTTCTTTTAGAAAAACAGTCAGCCAGGTTTGGTGGCTCAGCCTGTAATCCCGTGCCTTGGGAGGCTGAGGTGAGTGAATTGCCTGAGCCTGTGGGTTCGAGACCCACCTGGGCAACTTGGCGAGACCTCATCTCTACAATAAATCAAAAAATTAGCTGGGTGTGGTAGTGGGTGCCTGTAGTTCCAGCTACTTGGAAGGCTGAGGCAGAAGGATCACTGGAGCCCAGTGGGTCGGGGCTGCGGTGGTCGGGAGTGGCCACTGCACTCCAGTCTGGGCGACAGAGTGAGACTCCAACTCAAAAAATAAAAAATAAATAAAATAAAATATATGCATGATAGTCGGGCTTAGTGGTTCAGCCTGTAATCCCACGCTTTGGGAAGCTGAGGTGAGTGGATTGCCTGAGCCCGCGGGTTCAAGACCCGCCTGAGCAATTTGGCAAGACCTCACCTCTACAATAAATCAAAAAATCAGCCGGGCGTGGTAGCGCATGCCTGTAGTTCCAGCTACTCGGAAGGCTGAGGCAGAAAGATTGCTGGAGCCCAGCGAGTTGAGGCTGTGGTGGCCGGGAGCGGCCACTGCACCCCAGACTGGGCAACAGAGTGAGACTCAACTAAAAAAAAAAAGGCCAGCCAGAGTGGTTTGTGCCTGCAATCCCAGCACTTAGGAAGGCCAAAGTAGGAAGAATGTGTAAGCCCAGGAGTTCAAAACCAGTCTGGGCAACATAGCAAGACTTCATCTCTACAAAAAAGTAAAAAACAATAAACCAGGCATGGTTATGGGTATTTGCAGTCCCCAGACTTGGGAGGCTGAGATAGGAGGATCACTTGAGGCCAGGAGGTCAAAGCTGCAGTGAGCTGGGATTTCAGTGCCACTGCGTTTCAGCCTGAATGACAGAGTGAGACCCTGTCTCAAAATATATATAATTAATATATGGTGTCAAAAAATGTATACATATTTTAAGAAAGGAAAATTAGATACCAATAACAAAAGGTGAATATAAGTCACATTTGACTCCTGCAATTACAAGAGGTGCTCATCAGTGTCCAGACTCTTCTGAAAAGTACTTTGAAAAGTAATACACAGATAGCATTTCTTAAAATGTGTAAAAACATTTTTGGACACCCTGGTATATAAATTTCAAAAATAAAATAAAGTTCACTTTTAAGGAGATGGTACAGACATAAACTAAGAATGGTTTTTACATTTATTTAAAGGATTGTTAAAACAAATTCAAGGGCCGGACTTGGTGGCTCAGTCTGTAATCCCAGCACTTTGGGAGGCCGAGGTGAGTGGA
>NW_007258385.1:498929-541641 GCF_000164805.1 Carlito syrichta | reverse complement strand
ACTGCACTCCAGTCTGGGCGACTGAGTGAGACTCCAACTCAAAAAAACAAAAAAACAAAACAAAAAAAAAACAAATTCAAGGGCTATTTGATAGAGACTATATGTGGCCAGCAAAACCGAAACTATTTGTCATCTGGTCCTTTAGAGTTTGGCCCCTCTGCTCAAAGGAACCTTTACTTTCTTTCTTTTTCTTTCTTTTTTTTTTTTTTGAGTTGGAGTCTCACTCTGTCGCCCAGACTGGAGTGCAGTGGCCGCTCCCGGCCACCGCAGCCTCGACCTGCTGGGCGCCGGCGATCCTTCCGCCTCAGCCTTCCGAGTAGCCAGAATTACAGGCATGCGCTACCACGCCTGGCTGATTTTTTGATTTATTGTAGAGGTGAGGTCTCGCTGCCCAAGCGGGTTTTGAACCCGCGGGCTCAGGCAATCCACTCACCTCAGCCTCCCAAAGGCGCGGGATTACAGGCTGAGCCACCGAGCCCGGTTTTTACTTTCTATTTTATACAGTTTATATTATTTGAAATTTTTTCACGAGTTTGTATTTCTCTTTAACTGTGATGATACACTTTTTTTTTTTGAGTTGGTACCCTCTGCTCTGGTACCCAGGCTGAAGTGCTGTGGCACAATCATGGCTACTGCAGTCTCAACCTAATGACCTTAGGCAATCCTACCACCTCAGTCTTCCAGGTAGCTAGGACTATAGGTGTGAGCCAACACTCTGGTTAAATTTTTGATTTATTGTAGAGACAGGGTCTCACCATGTTGCCCAGGCTGGTCTCCAACTCCTGGGCTCAGGCAATCTTCTTGCCTTGGTCTCTCAAAGTGCTAGAATTACAGGCATGAACCACTGTGCCCGGTGACACTTTTTAAAGGACGAAGAAAAAGAAATGTTTAAAATATACTAAACCATACTGATTCTGTCACTGCCCCCAGCTCTCTCCATGGCAATCCCTTGATAGAGACTATAGATTTATAAATGGATGACAGAAGCACACTTAGAGAGGGACCCAAAAAACCCACTCTCCCTCTGAGGTGTGGAGCCAGCAATCTTAGCAGGCAACACGGTGTGCTGAAGGTAGAAGACAGGTCAAGGGCTTACTGCCACAGCCACATAGGCCATCTTCTCCTGGGTGGGCACATTATGGCATTTTTGCAGCCTCTTCAGTAGCCTCCACAGAATCCAGTGGGTGTCGAACAGCTCTACTTCCAGGGTTCTCCACAACTCAGCTAGATGCCTAGAAATCCCAAAGAAGAAGTTTCAGTAGAATGACTTATTTCAGCCTACCATGATCACAACCTTCCAAGAGACTGTCTGAAACCCAATCTACAAGAGGTTTTCCTCTCTGCTCAGTTGCAGTCTCTCAAAAGATTTAACTATCTGATTTCATAACTGTAACTCCCAAGGTTTTATGGAATCAAGCTCCTAGTGCCTCAGCACGGCTGTTCATAAACTGGTTCTGACTTCACTTTTTAGCTCCTCCACGCTCCCTATCACATACTCTGTGCTCAAGCCACCCAGACCTTTACCAAGCAAACCACAGACTCAAATCCTATCCCTTTGCTTTTGTCACTTTCTTAAACTGGAAGGCCCTTTCCCAAATTCTTATCTATCTGTCAAAATCCTTCAAGGTCTAGCTGAGTACGGTGGCTCATGCCTGTAATCCCAGTACTTTGGCAGGCTGAGGTGAGAGGATTCCCTGAGCTTAGGAGTTCAAGACTAGCCTGGGCAACATAGCGAGACCTCATCTCCACAGTAAATTAAAAAATTAGCTGGGTGTCATGCTGCGTGCCTATAGTTCCAGCTACTTGGAAGGCTGAGGTGGAAGGATTGCTTGAGCCCATCAGGTTGAGGCTGCGGTAGTCATGAGTGTGCCACTGCATGCCAACTGGCAACAGAGTGAGATTCTGACTCAGGAAAGAAAAAATCCTTCGAAGTCCAGCTCCAATGTAATTTCTTCTGCTTCTTCAACATTTATTATTTCTTCTTCTTAGAAGCTGGTTCAATCTTATGTGTGCTATTGTCAGTTCCTTGCATGTGTATTTATCTGTTCCCGCTGAAGAAAGGGATTATGTTTGGTTCTTCTATGAATTCCTCAGGGCCTAGAACAATACCAGGTTCACAGAAGCCATTAAAGATACATTTATTCAAACTGGTCTATGGTCCTCAAATTTTGGCTAAAGCCAATCCCTGAAATAAAGCTTTTTTTTTTTTTTTTTTGAGTTGGAGTCTCACTCTGTCGCCTAGACTGGAGTGCAGTGGCCGCAGCCTCAACCTGCTGGGCTCAGGCGATCCTTCCGCCTCAGCCTTCTGAGTAGCTGGAATTACAGGCATATGCTACCATGCCCGGCTGATTTTTTGATTTATTGTTGAGATGAGGTCTCGCTGCCCAGGCGGGTCTCGAACCCGCGGGCTCAGGCAATCCACTCACCTCAGCCTCCCAAAGGCGCGGGATTACAGGCTGAGTCACCGAGCCCGGCTGAACTAAAGCTTTGATTCTGCTTGGAAGAGATCTTTTTTTTTTTTTTAAAGAAAAATGATATGTAAAAACTTTTCTAACATTGATTCAAATGTAGGACCTAAGACTTATACAAACATTGTGGAAGAGTACTATGGTGGGTGGGAGATTAGGAGTTGTGCTTTTAATCCATTCTCTTATTTTCAGACTCTACCTTGTATGCTAGAGTTTTTAAAGTGTGGCCTTCCAACCATCTACAGGAGAATCACCCTAAAAAACAAGAAGCTTAAAGCCTATCCCAACATTTACTCCCTACTCTAGTAATTCTAATCTGTAAATGACACAAAGAAGGTCCTAAAGGACTCTTAGAGGAAAGGTCAGAAGGCATGTGGGATGCTGGAAGGCTTCTGTCGAGAGAAAGATAAGATGGCAGAACAGGAACCTTCATCCTGTGATGACACAAAGAAGTTCCTGTGTCTACTTACCCTTGGTATTTCCTCTGAAGCCCCAAGGAAGTAAATGGAGGGTTTTGAGAAGCGATTTCCTGTGAGAGAAGAGCTTTTGGTTTGCAGCACACTAAGTGTGCTGGGAACTCATCTGAATGAAGAAAGCATACATCCTTATGCCAATGGTTCATGCCTTTAAGCGTGCAAAACATCCAAGTGTTTGTTAAAAATATAGAGGAGATCTTCCCACCTCCATTGACACTGACTTTGTGGTTGTGAAAGGTTTTTTATTTGCCCATGATTCCTTCAAGAAACTGCCCTTTCAGGATCCTTAATAATCCTGTTTGGTCCATGTAGTTTGTGGGGAGCTGACTTCAAATCAGGCTAATCAGAGTCCTACCGGGGACATCTGTTAGAGCTAAACAGCAAAAGACATTCCCTTTCCACTGCAGTTTTGAGCTGATGATGACCATCTTTGCCACCCTTACTGCAAGCCCAACTGAGAGATGAAGAGAGACAGATGGAATAAACTGATGAAATAAACTAAGACTCTGGATTTAATTCCTGAAGATTGATCCTTGGACTTTCCTGTAATATAAGTCTATGCAATTCCTTAAGCTAGTTTGAGCTCAGTTTCTGCTACTTCCACCTAAGAGTCCTGACTAATACAGTGGGGACTTGGAAATTGCATGTTTAGCAACCTGCACTGGATTCTGATGCAGTGCTTCTCAGACAACACTTTAATAAACACTGCACTAGGAGACTGGAGAAGGCCACATCTTTGAAAACAAATATTGTACTGTAGCCCCACTATAGGATAGAAAGAAAACAGACTCTTGAATGGAGCCCTGCACTACGACAGTAAGAGGAATGTATGTCACATATGTGTTCCAATACTTCTTTGTCTAGACCTGCACTAGTGAACTGAGTTTCCTAAAGTATTTCACGAACCATAGAGACATAGACAGTGGTGAAAATGTAGTGTAATTCCTGTTTGAGTAAATGGTATCACAGTCAACTTGACCTCCAAAGCCTGAAATTGGGGAGTTAGCCAGAATGCCTTCTTCTTTCCTGCCATTCTCTGATTCAATCAAGACCTGCCGACAGATACTCCTGTTTCTTTAATGTCACCTCTCCTCCATCTCTGGAGCCACTGCCCTACGTCATGGCATCATCTTTTGCCTGAGCAGATGCCACTGCTGAACTGTCAGCCCTGCCTTCCAGCTGGGAGTATACCTCCAGTGCATCTCCACCGGAGTCCCACTGAAAATGCACGTCTGATGACAGTAGCCTCTTAACAAAAGCTCTTTAATGGCTCCCCATCTCCTGTAATACAAAGCCGTTCTCACAGTTCTAAGTAAGTTGGTTTCAATCTATCTCTGCTAATTTCTTTTTTAAAAAATAGACTGATCTTATTTATTTATTTATTATTATTTTTTTGAGTTGGAGTCTCACTCTGTCGCCCAGACTGGAGTGCAGGACTTCAGGTAAATGACCAAAAACATAATCACAGGATGAAGTTTCCTGAGTAAGTCAGCTGCATTTCTCAAAATTCTACAGTTTTCATATGGTCTAAAGCAATAGTTTTCAAAGTCCTTCCAGAGGAAAGACAAATATATGTATAGAAGAATGTTAAGAGTATACTTAACTACATAAATTTAATATTTTGTACTTGGATTTGTTTTATATAAGAAACTAGTGCAGATAAGCTACAGCAAATACCAAACATTTAAGAGCTATTTATTAGAGAAATACACAAAAGTAAGCTCAAAATATATTTTTTTTGAGTTGGAGCCTCACTCTATTGCCCAGGCTGGAGCGCAGTGGCACACTCATGGCCACCCCAGGGTCAACCTGCTGGGCTCAGGCGATCCTTCCACCTCAGCCTTTCAAGTAGCTGAAACTACAGGCACACGCTACTACACTTGGCTTATTTTTTCATTAATTGTAGAGATGAGGTCTCACTGAGTTATCCAGGCTGGTTTCAAACCCCTGAGTTCAGGTAATCCTCTCATCTCGACCTCCCATCAAAACATTTTTTAAAAAAATAAAAATAAAAAACCGGTCCAGGCTCGGTGGCTCAGTCTGTAATCCCAGCATTTTGGGAGGCTGAGGTAAGTGGATTGCCTTAGCTCGCAGGTTCGAGACCAGCCTGGGCCACTCAGCGAGCCCTCGTCTCTTCAATAAATCAAAAATTAGCCAGGTGTGGTAGCACGCACCTGTAGTTCCGGTTACTTGGAAGCTGAGGCAGAAGGATCACCAGAGTCCAGCAGGTCGACACTGGGGTGGCTGTAAGCATGCCACTACCTTCCAGCCTGGATGATGGAGTGAGACTCCAACTCAAAAAAGAAAAAAAAAGGCTGGACTTGGTGACTCAGCCTGTAATTCCAGCACTTTGGGAGGCCGAGGCGAGTGGCTTGCTTGAGCCCGCAGGTTCAAGACCCACCTGGGCACCTTGGTGAGACCTCATCGCTACAATAAATCAAAAATCAGTCGGGTGTGGTAGCGTGCGCTTATTGTTCCAGTTACTTGGAAGGCTGAGGCAGATGGATCACTGGAGCTCAGTAGGTCGATGCTGCAGTGGCCATGAGCGTGCCACTGCACTCCAGCCTGGGCGATGGAGTGATACTCCAACTCAAAAAAATTAAAAAATTAAATAAATAAAAAAATTCAAAAGCTGGGAGTGATGGTGCATGCTGTAGTCCCAACTACTCAGGAGCCTGAGGTGAGGGACAGTTTGAGCTCAGGAGTACAAGGCTGCAGTGAACTGTGATTGAGACCCAGTCTCTTTAAATAAATAAATAAACAAAAGTAAGAATGTTACTCTAGGCTGAGTGCAGTGGTTATTCATAAGCACGATTATTGCATATTTCGTTCCCAAACTCCTGGGCTCAAGTGATCTTCCTGGGACCATAGGTGCATGCCACCAGGCCTGGCTTAAAAAATCTATATGGTTTTTTTTCCTTTTTTCTGAATGGGTAAAAGTATTCCATCTTGATTTAGTAGTAGTATGTCTAAGTTCAGTTTAGAAAACATAAACATTATACCAGAATATTGTGTGGGAGCCATTCACCTAAAAAAAGGGGTTTTCAAACAGCTTAAATAAATTGGTTGCCCAGAATCACAATATAGAAAGCAGTCAAAGAAAGGTACTGCTCTAGTTACTGTGGAGGGGGCCTGAAGCTTTTTTCTGAGGTTTTCCTGCCTCCCCCACAGGCATTTCTTAGAATTCCAGGGGCCTCCACGTATGAAAAATACTCATCATAAAAGCCAGCTTGCTTGCTTTCTCCCCTCTCCAAGTCGACTCTTCTTTATGTACACAGGTGTGCTTTCTCTTTATTATTTTATTTTTTACCTAGGAACCTGTTAGACATTTTCTTTTTAATGTATATATGTACACATATTTCCTTATTTTTAGGCAAAATCATTCTCAAGTGAGTTGCATACATCATGACATTTTACCCCTAAATAACTTTAGTATCTTATTTCCTAAAAATAAGGACATCTGTCTGCATAACTGTACTAAGAAATCTAAGAAAAATTACATTAATTTAATAAGAAATCTAAGAAAATTACATTAATTTAATAATCTAGTATAGAGTCCATATTTAAATATTCTCAAGTTTTGTTTTTGAGCCAGGATCCAATCAAGGTTTCATACAAAGTCTGACAAGTAAGTGAACTCATCCTATAAAAAGTGCTACATACCTCTTTGCTAACTATCACTACAGTCACCTTAGAAGCACTTCCCTTCGGAAGCTATGCACCAACGCCAGTGCCTAGTCCACCTATCAAAGCAATCTTGGAACTCTTTCAGGAATGGTCATCAGAGCTGTCGTCGCGAGAATGTCGGAGTTTGAATGAGAGCAATGAACAAACATTGAATTTCTTGTTAAACTTGAGAAGAGTGAAAGTAAAATCAGGAACATGTTAGTCTAAGTTTATAGGGATAATGCCATGAAGAAAACGGCAGTGTACAAATGAATTAAATATTTTTCTGAGGGGACAGAAAGAGTCACTGATAAAGAGAAGTCAGGATGGTCAGTAATTAGCAGAATTTTTCACAAAATTGCAACAATTCGTTAAATTTTGCATCAAAATTGATGGCTGACTGTGAGAAGCATAGCAGGCCAATAAACATCGATAGAGAAATAGGAAAAACTTAACTGAAAATCTTGGCATGAAAAAGGTGTGTGCAAAAATGGTCCCAAAGGAGCTCTTGCACCACAACAGTGCTCACACAGCACTGTCTGTGAGGGAGTTTTTAGCCAGTAAACAAATAACAACTGGAACACCCTCCTTATGCATCTGATCTGACCCCCAATGATTTTTTTTTACCTGAAGATAAAGGAAATATTGGAAGGAAGACATTTGATGACATTTAGAACATCAAGCGTAATATATCAACAACTCTGATGGCCATTCCAGAAAAAGAGTTCCAAAATTGCTTCGACAGTAGATAAGGTGCTGACATCAGTGCATAGCTTCCCAGGGGAAATATTTGGAAGGTGATGGAAGTGATATTCAGCAATGAGGTTTGTATTACTTTTCCTATGATGAGTTCCAAACTTAATTACCAGCCCTCATAGTACATTTGGGTATGTCGCTTTAGTATCTTTTTTTTTTTTTGAGTTGGAGTCTCACTGTGTTGCCCAGACTGGAGTGCAGTGGCCACTCCTGGCCACCGCAGCCTTGACCTGTTGGCCTCCGGCGATCCTTCTGCCTCAACCTTCCACATAGCTGGAACTACAGGCGCGCGCTACCACACCCAGCTCATTTTTTGATTTTTATTGTAGAGATGAGGTCTCACCAAGTTGCCCAGGCAAGTCTCGAACCCGCAGCCTCAGGCAATCCACTCACCTCGGCCTCCCAAAGCGCGGGATTACAGGCTGAGCCACTGAGCCTGGCTTTACTTTAGTATCTTTATGTCTAGGATAGTGTCTTTTACCACCATTTTTTGCTTTCATGATGTTAACTTTTTTGAAGAGTTCAGCCCAATGATCTTTTAGAATGTTCTTCATTCCAGATTTATTGGATTGTTTCTTTATAATTATGTGCTATATTTAGATTTATATCACAAGCATTTATTTATATTTTATCTCCTCTACAAGAGAATCATTAGATTTTTAGAGCAACCATGTTTCACAGTCAGAGCTATGTTAACATTCCCCAATTTAACCCAAAGACTGTACAGGGTGCTGTTACCTGTCATATGGTACTGGATGACACAGAAGGTGGTTGAGCACTATATCTGTGTACTTGGGCCTGGATATAAACAAACTCACAGTATTTATGATTTGTTGACGGACTCTAGAATGGCTGATTATGGCTAGCTGGGCACAGATAACACCCATAATTTCTGGCACCTGAAGAGGAAAAAGAAATCACTAAGACCATAATCCTGTAGAACACTGATGGTTACTGAGAATATCGTGGCCATTTCTGAAAGGTCCTAGGGGGTGACTTTTAAGCAAAATGTTTATTATTTTTAAAAGTTTATTATCAGCCAGGCGCGGTGGCTCACACCTATAATCCCAGCACTTTGGGAGGCCAAGGTGAGAGGATTGCCTGAGCCCACGGGTTTGAGATCAATCTAGGCAACTTGGTGAGACATCATCTCTACAGTAAATAAAAAAATTAGCTGGGTGTAGAGGCACATGCCTGTAGTTCCAGATACTTGGAAGGTTGAGGTGGAAGGATCGCCTGAGCCCAGCAAGTCGAGGCTGCGGTGGCCATCAGCATCCCACTGTACTCCAACCTGGGCAACAGAGTGAGACTCCGACTCAAAAAAGAAAAAGTTTATGAGCCGGGCTCAGTGGCTCAGCCTGTAATCCTGTACCTTTGGGAGGCTGAGGTGAGTGGATTGCCTGAGCCCACGGGTTTGAGACCCGCCTGGGCAGCGAGACTTCATCTCTACAATAAATCAAAAAATTAGCTGGGCATGGTAGCTAGTGCCTGTAATTCCGGCTACTCGGAAGGCTGAGGTGGAAGGATCGCCGGACCCCAGCAGGTCGTGGCTGTGGTGGCCGGGAGTGGCCACTGCCCTCCAGTCTGGGCGACAGAGAGAGAATCCAACTCAAAAAAAAAAAAAAAAAGTTTATTTTCAAAGCTACTTAAAATATATGAGTATATCTGAATGGGTGTATATGCATATAGTGGGGTCATTTTTATAATAAAAATGTTAATTTGTCTTTGAGTGATAAAATATTAGATTTTTTTCTTACTTCTATATTTTTCTAATTTTTCCTCAATGAATATGTATTGATTTTATAATAAGACAAACTAATAAAAGTGCTGCAAGGAAGCTGGGCTTTTTTCCTCTGTGACTCTGAAAATGGCAGAGGAGTCTTTAACCACCTTCCTCCCAGAAATGTTCATCAGGCTCATATAGAGGAAACAGGAGCCACTAGACTTTGGTCCTTTTCTCTGCTTGGTCTACTCTTCCCACCCCTAGACTCATGGCTTTAGGTCTCTGGAAATGTCAGCTTCTCAAGAGAGGTAGTCCTTCAGAATTTTACATCAAATAGCCGTCATCATCAACAGTTATCAGAAACTGGCTTAATAATAGGCAGGTAATGCAATTCTGGCCAGTGAAACATAAGGGTAAATTTGCAGGGGGCTTTTTTTTTTTTTTTTTGAGTTGGAGTCTCACTCTGTCAACCAGACTGGAGTGCAGTGGCCGCTCCTGGCCGCCACAGCCTCGACCTGCTGGGCTCCAGTGATCCTTCCGCCTCAGCCTTCCAAGTAGCTGGAACTACAGGCGCGCGCTACCACGCCCGGCTAATTTTTTTGATTTATTGTAGAAATGAGGTCTCGCCAAGTTGCCCAGGCATGTCTCGAACCCGCGGGCTCAGGTAATCCACTCACCTCAGTCTCCCAAAGCTCTGGGATTACAGGCTGAGTCACCCAGCCCGGCTTGCAGGGGGCTTTATGGGAAAGATTTTCTTCACTGAAAAAGACACAAAAAGGGACCAGGTGCAGTGGTGCACACCTGTAATCCCAGCACTTTGGGAGGCTAAGACAGGAGGCTTATTTGAGGCCAGGAGTTTAGATCAGCCTAGGTAACACAATGAGATCCCATCTCTACAAAATAAAAAAAAAAATAGCCAAGGTTATGGTATAGCACGCCTATAGTCTCAACTACTTGGGAGCTGAGGCAGAAAGATCGTCTGAACCCATGAAGTCGAGGCTGAAGTGAGCTGTGATTGTGCTACTGCACTCCAGCCTGGGCAACAGAGTAAGAAGACTCCAACTCAAAAAAGCCAGGTGTGGTGGCATGCTTCTGTAGTCCTGGCTATTCTAGAGGCTGAGGTGAGAAGATTGCTTGAGCCCAAGAGTTCCAGGCTGCAGTGAGCTGTGATCATGCTACTGCACTTCAGTCTGTGTGACAAAGTGAGACTCTGTCTTAAAAAAAAAAAAAAAAGCACAAAAAGGAAGGCAACATCTTTCTTTTCTCTGAGTACAGTCTTATCTGCTCATAAAGTCTGAAATTGCTGTGACTTACCTTATGACCATGTGAACAGACAAAGTAGAAAGATGAAAAAGCCTTTGGGTTCTTGATAACACTGTTGAATCACTGAGCTGATCTTGGAAAATACTCTCTGTCCAGACTTTTTATTATGTAAGACAATAGATCCCAGACTCCAGCTTCTTGAAGCTGGGCTTTTTTTGTCACTGAAAGTGCCCAACTGATACAATTGCCCATCTCACCATGCTCTCATCATACCGTTCTTTTTGCATCTTTGGTATTTTAATAGTTTAAAACATAGGCCCTCATCATTTTAAAATTACTTTTTATTTTTAGCCAAGTACAACATGCACACATTTTTAAGTCTCATGGTATTTCAAGGCTCTCTCCTCCCTGTTCCCCAAGTCTGCTCTCCAGAGACAACTCCTTTCATCCCTTTTCTCTTTTGGCAAGTCCTTTTCTATTTCTAAATGATACAATTATATGGTTATTTTTGACGTATGACTTTTAGATGCATTTAGATAAATTCTCTTGATTTTAAGCTTTCTAAATCTGCCTCCTGCTAAGAGTCATTTATGGCTTTTTAAAAATTGTGACACCTTTAATCCCTCTGGATAAGTATCTAAATAAAAATTACCATTTCCCATATGTGTTAATTATATCTCCTCAGCAAAACTCTAGTCTCCTGGAAAATACAGATCACACCTTAGATTTTAAAAATCACCCCCCTACCCCACCAGTTGCACACATAGGGTTGTTCAGTATGTTTATTAAGTGGATGAACGTTTGTGACCACGTGGCCCAAGTTTTGATGCTGCCCCACCAGTGGCTGTTCTCAGCTGGACGGGAGTACTAGAAGAGGCCTCAGCACTAGAAGAGGCCTCAGCACTGAGAGAGTGAAGGGGTCTTGCCCATATTTTGAACCCAGGAAATGGCCACTGAGGTTTTACCTTCTCAAAGCGGGACTCTGCATTCTTCACCAATGTTACCAACAATTCTCCTGCTGATTCCTGGGTACAGAGATGTCTCCGATTCTTCAGGCCATCCAATGTAGTCATTACAAACTGGAAGAGCTCATCTGAATCAAGAAAACCTTCAAAGACCTGAAATTATTGAGGAAAAATGAATTTCCCAGAAATATGGTAGGATAGAGCCCTGAACAAGGACTAGATTCTAAGTTAACAATTTGAGAATCGTACAAAGAGGTACAAGGTTATTTGCTTGTCTTGTTTGCATAGGTGAAAAGCTGGAAACAACCCACATGTCTGCTGTTAGGGTTTGTGCATGGCTTTTGCTACTTTTAGAGAGAAGTTTTATTCCGAGACCCTCAACAAGAGTCACCTTCTAGAGGAGAATGAAAGAAAAGGCCCTAGTGTTATACAGCTGATAGAGTCCCAGGTATAACTAAAATGCCTTGTCAGGAGGTATGACATATTAAAAGAATGTGTCACTTTGCTTCTCACTGCACTTGGCAGTACATGAGGTCCTTCACATAATTGTTATAGGTACAGTCTATTAGGCACTTACTATGTGACAGGCATTAAGCAAAGCATTTTCCATATGATATTTCATTTAACTCTTAACAACAATTCAATTGCAAAAACTGTAAATTGTAAAAAATTGTTAAAATTGCTGTCCCAATCTCCACTGGATAGATGAGAAAACTGATGTGCAGAGAGATTAAATTATCTGACACCTCTGACCCTACACGAGTAAGATCTGTGGGTTTTCTTTTTTTCCCTTAACCCCTAACATGTCTGGTACCTAGTTGACATGTAAATATTTGTTGAATAATGAATAACCACAATAATTTAAAAATGTCTGACTCATTGGATCAAGCACATTATCTTGCAGCTCCTTTTAGTGGCAAGGATTGACATTTGCAAGAGACTGGTAGTCAGTGGGAGCAGAGCTGACCTGAAGGGAAGTCCAGGGAAACTGGCCTCAATGGTAGGTTGACCTATACCTCTAAACCAAGAGGGCAAGATGTGTGAGAGTCACAAACATGATGTCCCACCTCCAAGGCACCGAATGTTTAGAGAACACATTCCCGGGTCAATCTTGTATGCTGAAATGACTAGAACTTTTTCCAAAGGGGTTTCAGCCATTTTACATTTCCACAAGCAGCTGCTCCCCACCCTCCCCAACACTCTGAGTTGTGGTCCTCATTCAGCCATCCTGATTACCTGGGCGACTATGAAGGGACAGCTGTGAAAGCACAGAATGCTATAGCGCTCCAGGAAGGCTTGACATTTTCTCAATGCTCTTTTCAAGCTTTGCTGGTTTTCCTTATCATGAGTGATATCTGAGAAAAAAATATGAAATATTAATATTCTGTAGCTTCTTTTTTTCTTCTTGATTTTACAAGTCTAGTTGATCTCCAGTTTAAAGTGGATCCCCAAATCTCACTCCTCGTGTCTTTTTCACTTGAACAAAAATGCCTGGGGAAGGGAGCATTTATTAATCTGAAAGTTGATTTGTTTCCCCTTTTTTTGTAGAACAATATATAAAAAGAAATGAATGAAAAGAGATTTTTGTAAAAGCAGAGCTTTTGAACAACTTATGAGTACAACTAAGGCATGCTACCTCATTTCCTTTCCCCACTGGTGACAAATTTTGAGGGGTCTTCCTATGAAGTTTAGGTCTTCACAAAAAAAATTGCCCAATTTTATACTGTGATAATTCCAATATTGGAGCTCTTCATGCATCTAGTTTTGCTGATTATTGTGTCTGCCAACACTCCCTATAGTATCTTGTTTTTCTTGTGATTTTTTGTGACCTCATGTTTGCTGGCAATGTATCTATGGAAAGTCTTTAAGTCCTTGGTTGAGGATATAGTCTCTCTAACTAGAAAATTAGCTCCCTGGAGGAAAAGACCTTGTTTCCTGATGCAGCCTTAGAATAATAAATGCTTCATAAGTATTTGCTGAATCAATAATCAACTGGATTTCCTGGGCTGTATATCTTGGTAGACATTATGCATTCTCAGAGCTCAGCCAGAACAGCCCTGAGAAGCATGCAGCTTCCTTATGCATGTGAAGAGCAAGCTCAGCAGAACTACAGTCATGTGTTGTTAACAACATGTACACATTCTGAGAAATGCATTGTTAGGTGCCTGCATTGGTGTGTGAACACCCTAGAGTGTACTTACACATACCTAGATGGTATAGCCTACTATACACCTAGGCTATGTGGTACTGCCTAGTGCTCCTAGGCTACAAACCCATACTGCATGTTACTATACTGAATACTGTAGGCAATGGAACACAATGGAAAGTATTTGTGAATTTAAACACATCTAAATATAGAAAATGTATAGTAAAAGAATGGTATAAAAAATAAAAAATGGTCCACCTGAATAGGGCACTTACCATGAATGGAACTTGTAGAAGTGGAAGTTGCTCTGGGTGAGTCAGGTCTAGGACGTTACTGAACACTACTGTAGACTTTATAAACACTGTTCACTTAGGCAACATCAAGTTTATAAAAAATATTTTCCTTTCTTCAATAATAAATTAACCTTAGCTTATTGTACTTTTTTACTTTAGAAACTTTTTAAATTTTGAAAAGTTTTTGGCTCTTTTGTAATAACACTTACCTTAAAACACAAACACATTGTTCATCTGTATAAAAATTCTTTCTTTACATCCTTGTTCTATAAGCATTTTCCTATTAAAAATTGCTTTTACTTTTTAAACTTTTTTGTTAAAAACTAAGAAACAATCACACTCATTAGCCTAGGCCTACACAGGGTCAGGATCATCACTATCACTGTCTTCCACCTCCACATCTTGCCCCACTGGAAGGTCTTCAGGGGCAAAACACACATGGAGCTGCCATCTCCTATGATAACAATGCCTTCTGAAGGACCTGCCTGAGGCTGTTTTACGGTTAATTTTTTTTATAAGTAGAAAGAATATATTCTACAATAACTCTAGTATAATAACATACTATATAAAATATGAAAATAGCTACCATGGGTGCCAAAAAAAGTATACATTTTTTTTTTTTTTTGAGTTGAAGTCTCACTCCGTGGCCCAGACTGGAGTGCAGTGGCATGCTCCTGGCCACTGCAGCCTCGACCTGTTGGGCCCCGGCCATCCTTCCGCCTCAGCCTCCCAAGTAGCTGGAACTACAGGCGCGTGCTACCACGCCTGGCTAATTTTTGATTTATTGTAGAGATGAGGTCTCACCAAGTTGCCCAGGCGGATCTCGAACCCGCGGGCTCAGGCAGTCAACTCACCTCAGCCTCCTAAAGCACTGGGATTACAGGCTGAGCCACCGAGCCCGGCTACCAAGTATACACATTTTAAGAGATGTTAAGAGCTGTTCACTGTAATCAGAAGTATTTGAACTCTGATGGTAACCACTTGGAGCATCTCTTGTAATTGCAAAAGCCAAACATGACTTGCATTCATCTTTTGCTATCAGTATATATTGAATATTATAGTCTTAATAATTTTTTCCTTTCTTAAAACGTGTATGCATTTTTAGCACCCTCTGTATAGTATAATATAGTAAAATAAATACATAAACCAGTAATACAGTCATTTATTATCATTACCAAGTATTATGTACTGTATGTAGTTATCTGTGCTACACTTTTATACAACTGGCAGTGCAGTAGGTTTACACGAGCATCACCACAGCACATGAGCCATGCATTACGCTATCACATTATGATGGCTGCGATGGCACTAGGCATCATTATGCAGCTCCATTATTATCCTGTGGGACCATTGCCTGTTGACTGAAATGTCATCATGTCACCTGGTGGGGATGGCGCAGACTGAGACTCTAACATGGGGGCGGGGGGGATGCTGAGTTACATGGTTTCTGAAGTCCCCTCATTCATTCCCTGACAAACTCCTCAAGCTCACATCTGCTGAGGGCCCTTGCTCACATTGTTCCCTCTGCTCAATACAGTCTTCTTACCCCTCATCTGAGGAATAGAGTTCTTCAGACTACCTTCAGAGAGGCCTTTTCAGAACCCCAAAACTATTAATAGCTTCGATTCTCACTCATGGCCCCTGCAATTTCCCTTCCTTAGTAGTTACCTTTGTTGACGATAACAAAGTTGTTGATTCTCTGATTGTCTGAATTCCCCACTAGACTGTCTGTAATATGAGGATTGGGACTGCTTGTGTTCTGTATTGTTGGAGCCTGAGTAAGTCCTAAATGAACATTTATGGGATCAATAAATGAATGATGGCCCGAATGACGGCAAGAACCTCTCCTACTTCGGACCAAGCTAATCACACCAGCTTGTCCACAGGGCCAGATGCTTAGCCACTCCATGACCGTCAGACGGCTGACAAGGTTGAGTTCGATCCAGTGTTAGGATTCTAAGCATTAAGTCAGTGATGCTTCATCTCTGCCTATGAACCTTGCACCTTTCTCCTTATGAACTACTGTAAAAAGTCTTTCTAGAACATGGGGAGTGAGGGCGTAAGGGGTGCTGGTGCTTATGTTGTGCTGAAGAATTCATTCAGGACCTTGCCACCTTTGGCAGTGCCTTACATTTCAGCTCCAGGGTGATTTGTAGCAGGTACTGTGTGCCTTTTGCTGCCTCCTTGACCACGTCTTCCAGTGGGTCCCCACACAGCAGTGCCATCAAAGCCACGAGATATCCAAGTCTTTGGAACCGCAGTGGAAGCTAATTAAGGAGAAAAAAGAAAAATGCCATCAGAATACAGGTGCCTTTAGTGCTTTAGGTTTGAGTTGTTTAGAAGTAATCCCAATTCAACAACCAACTCAAGAGAGATGCAAGGGTCACATTCAGCCTTTGGGTCTCTGTAGGGTTCACATTTAACATGGGTAGATCCAATATAACCAGCAGATAGTATTAAACAGGGAAATTCTAACCTAAGTAAATAATCTGAAACTGAAAAATCTTTGTGCATAAAGATGCTCATTCTAGCACTGTTTTTAAAGACCACATTTTGGAAATGATTGTGTAATAATAGTAAAGAAAATTATGGTATAGCCATTCTATGAATATGACCGTTAGAAATCAAGTATCTGAGCCGGGCTCAGTGGCTCAGCCTGTAATCCCACGCTTTGGGAGGCTGAGGTGAGTGGATTGCCTGAGCCCGAGGGTTCAAGACCCACCTGGGCAACTTGGCGAGACCTGATCTCTACAATAAAAAAAAAATTAACCGGGCATGGTAGCGCGCGCCTGTAGTTCCAGCTACTTGGAAGGCTGAGACGGAAGAATTGCCAGAGCCCAGCAGGTCGTGGCTGCGGTGGCTGGGAGCAGCCACTGCACTCCAGTCTGGGTGACAGAGTGAGACTCCAACTCAAAAAAAAAAAAAGAAATCAAGTATCTGAGAAATTTGTAATACTGGAAAATGTGCCATTCTGCCAAGAAAATAAGCTGAATGCCAAATTAAGATGTAGTGTTTAATACTATTTGTAAAATGTATTTATTCATATTCTGATTTATTATGGAAAAAATGTAAAGTAGCTGGCAAAAATCATACCAGAAAAAATATAACAAAATAAGTAGTGTCGAAAATTGGATAAATTAAAAAATTAGGGTAGAAAAGATAAAAGACGTTAAGAATTGTGTTAGCATACAGAATGTATAATCATCATTTGCTAGAGGTAGGCCACAGAGCCAGGCTGATGCAGAAGTCCATGCAATGTCCTGTGTAATGAGTCACTTTGTCCCTAAGATGAGAAGCAACTAGCCACACAGAGGAAGTACAACTTTTCCTAGGGTTGAGCAGAAAGAAGATTCTTCTGTGTTTCTGCAGAAATAAGATATAGAAATATTATGAACAACAGCCTCTACAACCTGATTACAGTAAACAGCGACACAAAGCTGTGTAGCATCTTTCATTCACTGAGATAACCTTCATTCATTTAGTCAATCAATAAATGCAGTGTCAATGATGAGCCAGGCTATGACTGGCACTGAGGATATAAGCAGTGAACAAAAAAGAACATACCTGCTTCTGGAGGTGATAATCTAGTTGGGGAAACATCAAGTTAAAAAAAAAGCAAAATAAAATAAATAAATACATAAATAAAATGTAAAATGTACTATGTATCAAATGTTGATAAACGTTACGATAAAGAAAAACGTAGGGGAGAGAGATCAGAATTGTTCTATTAGAATGGCCAGGGAAGACTTCACGAATACCGAAACGAGGGATTGAGCCATGTGGATATCTGAGAGAAGAGTAATCCAGGCAGAGAGAACAGCAAGTGCAAAGGGCTGAGAAAGGAGTGCTTGGTTTTTATTTTATTTTTTATTTATTTTTATTATTATAAAGATGTGGGGTACAGTTCAGGGTTAGGTATATAAATGTTCATTATGCAGGTACCCTTGTTGTGGGGTGTGCCCCTCCCTCCCCTGGCAGTTTCCCTCCCCTGCTCTCCTGGCAGTTTCCCATTACTGCCAATCTCTTTCTTATAATACTATGATTGTTCAAGGTCCCTTGTTTGGTGTTTTAGAAGAACAGTTAGTTCTTCTAAACTAACTGAGGTTGGCAGGAGCAAAGGAACAAGAGAAAAAGGAACAGGAAGTGGATAAAGAATGGACAGATGGTACAGCAGCTTACACAGTTTCTTAAGGACTTTGGGTTTTATTATTGGTGAGGTGGTGAGCAATCAGAGGGTCTCGAGCAGAGAGGAGACATGAGCTGACCTGCATTTATTCAATAAATATTTAATTGAGTATCAACCATGTGGCAGATCATGTGCTAGGCAGGGACAGGAACTACAGTGGTGAGCAAGACAAGCATAATCCCTGGTGGAATTTATATTCTACTAGAGGGAAACAGTTGATACACCAGTTAAGAAATAATCAAACCAACAACCTCTGATCTTAGGAAGCCCCAGGGAAGAAAAGAGTGATGAGACAAGTAGCAGGGCTGGTCTACTTGTGGAGAGCAACAGCCCTTTTCAGGTGGAGATAGCTGAAAAGAGCACTAAAGAACGAGGGAGAGCTGGCTCAGTGAAGAGCTGGGAAAGGTCATTCCAAGCAGAGAAAGCAGAGTGCAAAGGCTGCGAGGCAGGAAGAGCCTCAGTGGGAAGCAGTATAAAGGTGGCTGGCAGCAGAGAGGCAGGCAGATCATATGAGACCTTGTATTCCACAACAGGTGAACATCACTGGATCAAAAGAGTGACGCGTGGGCTGTGCTTGGTGGTTTAACCTGTAATCCCAGCACTTTGGGAGGCCGAGGCGAGTGGATTGCCTAAGCCTGTGGGATCGAGACTCACCGGGGCAACTTGGCGAGACCCCATCTCTACAATAAATCAAAAATTAGCCAGGTACGGTAGCATGGTAGTTCTGGGTACTTGGAAGGCTGAGGTGGGAGGGTTGCCTGAGCCCAGCAGGTCGAGGCTGCAGTGGCCTCAAGTATGCCACTGCGGTCCAGCCTGGGCAACAGAGTGAGACTCCAACTCAAAAAAAAAAAAGGAGTGAAGTGTGAAAAAAAAGAATGAAAGAAGAAGAAACTAAAGAAAACACAAAGGAGAAAAAAAAGAGGATCACTCTGGCTACATGTGGGGGCAAACTGGAAGTGGCAGCCCTTACTCCAACACACTCATGCACAGAAAAAACTTGAGAGGAGTAAGTAAGAATGACAACAGTGGCTATGTTTGCATATGACAAGCTAATATTTTTTTCCCTTCTACTTTAAAAAAGATATTTAATTTTTTTTTTTATTTTTTGAGTTGGAATTTCACTCTGTTGCCCAGGCTGGAGTGCAGTGGCACGCTCACAGCCACTCCAGCATCAATCTGCAGGGCTCAGGTGATCCTTCTGCCTCTGCCTTCCAAGTAAAAATTTTTTATAATTAGAATATTTATAATCATAATATTAAAAATCTTCAAACTTCATTAAGACAAAAAAGGGCACTGAAGAATGATGCTCCTAGTCTGATTACCAAGTGCTTCTTTAACATTTTCTTTTTTAAAATTTATTTTTTTATTCTTCATTCTATAAGTTCCTTTGCGAATATGAAAAAAAGTTAGGGACCCAGAGAATATACATTTGTCAAACTCATTGAACTGTATATTTAAATTGTGTGAATTTTATTGACTATAAAGTATACCTCACTAAAGTTGACTTTTAAAAAGCTATGACTCGGCCAGGCTCAGTGGCTCAGCCTGTAATTCCAACCCTTTGGGAGTCTGAGGCGAGTGGATTGCCTGAGCCCATGGGTTTGAGACCCGCCCAGGCAACTTGGTGAGACCTCATTTCTACAATAAATAAAAAAATTAGCCGGGCATGGTAGCGCATGCCTGTAGTTCCGGCTACTTGGAAGGCTGAGGCGGAAGGATCGCAGGAGCCCAGCAGGGCGAGGCTGAGGTGGCCGGGAGCGTGCCACTGCACTCCAGTCTGGGTGACAGAATGAAACTCCGACTCAAAAAAAAAAAAAGTTATGACTCTTCCTCAGAAAAATCCAGAAGACTGCAGCACACCATATTCTGCATACAGCTTCTGGATGTTGACAGGTAGACTCCAATGGCCAAGCCTGGCTGCCAGGCTAGGCATTCCTTTATTAGTGGCTCTCTCTAGAGAAAAAATTGCTGAGGAAGGTCTCTAGGTCTTGGACCTGAGCATGGTGGCTCAGCCTGTAATTCCAGCACTTTGGGAAAGGCGAGAGCATTGCCTGAGCCTGGGGGTTCAAGACCAGCATGTGAAACTTGATGAGACCTTGTCTCTACAATAAATCACAAAAACTAGCTGGGCGTGGTGGAGTGCGTTTGTAGTTCCAGTTATTTGGAAGGCTAAGGCCAAGGATTGCCTAAGCTCAGCAGGTCAAGGCTGTGGTGGCCATGAGTGCACCACTGCACTCCAGCCTGGGCCACAAGAGTGAGACTCCAACTCGAAAAAAAAAAAAAAAAATTCTGGCATAGGACCTAGCATTCCTACCCCACCAACTTCTCTTCCAATCCCCAGGCCTTATGATGCAGAATGGAAAAATGTGGGACGGAAAACAGAATCTCCCTTGACTGGAAAACCAGCTCAGGAAGGGAAAGAGGGAGTCGAGATGAAAAAAGGAGTCGGTCTAGGAAGGAGGGTCTGAGTTTTGAGGAATTCTGTTTTGGAATTTTGGTAGAGGACTCAATGACTGTAAAGTAAGAGAATGGAAGACAAGTGAAAGACTTTCTTTTTTGAGTTGGAGTCTCACTGTTGTCCAGGTTGCAGTGCAGTGGGATGCCCAGGCCACTGCAATCTCAACCTGCTGGGCTCAGGCAATCCTTTTGCTTCAGCCTTCCAAGTAGGGGAAACTACAGGCGTGGGCCACTATACTCAGTTAATTTTTTAAATTTATTGTAGAGATGAGGTCTCACCATATTGCCTAGACTGGTCTTGAACCCCTGGACTCTGGCAATCCTCTTGCCTTCACCTCCCAAAGTGCTGGAATTACAGGCATGCGCCACTGCACTGGGCATAAGTCAAAGACTTAAAAAGAGATACCATATGGGAGAGGATTTGGAACCGAGAAGGGTGGGAATGGAAGAGGGAAACATGAGGATTCAGAGGCACTCTTCTCTTTGAGGTGCTGGGAAATACCGAAATTGATTGACTTACATTTGCTGCTGGACTCTATCTCTTCAATATGACACTATACAGAGACTAGAGCACTGTGGGCCCTCAGGTATTTCAGATTATACTTACTGTATTATTATGTCCCAGCTGTTGTGCTAAGCAGTGGGGATGCAAAGTTGAATAAACACGATGCCTGGTCTCAAGCTGTTCAAGCTGCTTTTAGGAGGGGGCTGATATATAAATAATGCTAAGTGCTATGATATGTCATGAGCACCAAGGGGACTTATAGCACAGTCTTCAGAGTCATAAATAGGAGGGGGAATAGGCAGTGCAAGATGGTTTTGCATACTTCTGCGCTGAAGGGCTGCTCACCTTCAAGCTGAGATGTCTGGATAAGCACTTCAAAACTTGAGTCATGCTGATTGTGGCCCTCTCCCGCCTATGGTCTTTGACTGACTGTAACCAGGGTTCCATGTGCTATGAGAAATAAAGGGAGAATAAATGGTTTACCAGAAAGCTTTGGGATAACACCTTTGTTGTGTTTGGAAGAAAATATGGAGCGGGAGGCTGGGCATGGTGGGTCACACCTATAATCCCAGCACTTTGGGAAGCCAAGATGAGAGGATTGCCTGAGCCCATGGGCTTGAGACCAGCCTGGACATATTGGCGAGACCTCATCTCTACAATAAATCAAATAATTAGCTGGTCATGGTGATACAAGCCTGTGGTTCCAGTCACTTGGAAGGCTGAGGTGGAAGAATTGCCTGCTTGAGCCAAGCAGATTGAGGCTACGGTGGTTGTGTGTGTGCCACTGCACTCCAGCCTGGGCAACAGAGTGAGACTCCAATTCAAAAAAAAAAAAAAAAGAAAAAAGAAAACACGGAGGGAGAAGTTCCATGTTACTACTATGTCTGAAAATGTTTTTCTAAGTGATGAACCATTTTGGCTTGGAAGTGAGAGTGGTGGACGACAAGCAAAGGCATATGGACCCAGAAGGTGGCGGTGCAGTGGCTCACACCTGTAATCCCAGCACTTTGGGAGGTTGAGGTGGGAGAATCACTTGAGTCAATCTCCACAAAAAAATAAAAAAAATTAGCCAGGTGTGGTGATGGGCATCTGTATTCCCAGCTACTTAGGAGGCTGAGGTGGAAGGATGGCCCAAGCCCAGGAAGTTGAGGCTGCAGTGAGCCATGACTGTGTCACTGCATTGCAGCCTGGATGACAGAGTGAGACCCCAACTCAACAACAATAACAATAACAACAACAACAAAGACCCAGGTGGCAGGGGTTTGGCTGCATAGGAGCTTATTTTCCCTTCATTTCAATTTCTCCACTTAATTATTCTATTGTGCTATATGTTTTTAGCCCTTTCAAATCTACTTCAGAAACAAGTGAAGTTAGTAAAACCCTGAGGATGGAGAAATTTCAGGAAGCAGAGCAGTCAGGAAAGAATTAACGGAAAAGATAGTATCCATGAGTAGGAGCTCAACAAGAAGGTGGTATTTCAGGTAAAATAAATAGCTTGAATTAAGTTGTCAAGACAGGACAGTATGAAGTGCAGTTGGCTAAAGGGGAGAACGTGCTGGTTGGTATGTTCGTGTGCAGTAGAAGAGGAAGGAGAACAGCTATGCCAAGAATCAATGCCTATCTGCTCTTAGGTACAGATGATTAACAGCAGCTTACAGGGCTGACCCTTTCTGGGCAAGAGGGCCGGAGTGGTGGCTCATGCCTATAATACCAGCACTTTAGGAGGCTGAGGTAGGAGGACTGCTTGAGCCCAGGAGTTTGATACCAGCCTGGGCAACATAGGGAGACCTTGTCTCTTAAAAAAAAAAAAAAAAAAAAGGCAAGAGAGCAAGATGCTTGAACTGCAGTGAAGGTAATCCCATGAATAAATCCATAATGACTGGAACAGGCACAGGTGGGGGCTAGCTGCTTGCTGATTTACTAATTTATGAGGCTGACTCTATTCCCTTGTCACTGATTGAAACCCTTCTATGCTAGTAAGAAATAATAACTTAATGAAGAATTATAGCAACCATTTAAACCATTTATTGAAGGACATTGATTCAATGCTCAAAGAGATTATTATTTCTAGGTAAAGTGAAGAAACGACTGTGAGAGCAATTCCTTACAGAGTTTAGAGAAGAAGGATTTATAACCAAAGAATGACAGAGTCAGAATTTGAACCCAAGTCTCTGACTCCAAGCTGACAGTTGATACTCTTAACTACTAAGTTGCCCCTACAACCTAACTTCCCAGATGTTTGTCTTCCACTTTCACCTGTTAATAGGAATAGTTTCCCATTCTCCCTGATATCTTGTTTACCTTAAAAATGATGTCAAGATTTTCCAAATGTGGGTCTTTTACCACCAAACTCTGTAGCATCTCACAGAATGCCTGAAATGTCTGCCTGTAGAGAAGCTGAGAAGGCACAGGATCAGTGATGCTCTCCCAACCCATGGGAAGCTCCCCTAGCATTGCACGCTTTCTTTCTTTCTTTTCTTTTTTTTTTGAGTAGGAGTCTCACTCTGTCCCCCAGACCGGAGTGCGGTGGCTGCTCCCGGCCACCGCAGCCTCGACCTGCTGGGCTCTGGTGATCCTTCCTCCTCAGCCTTCCAAGTAGCTGGAACTACAGGCACACGCTACCATGCCCGGCTAATTTTTTGATTTATTGTAGAGATGAGGTCTCGCCAAGTTGCCCAGGCGGATCTCGAACCCACGAGCTCAGGCAATCCACTCACCTCAGCCTCCCAAAGCACAGGATTACAGGCTGAGCCACCGAGTCTGGTATTGCACACTTTCAAGGCTCCTCTGTTATCATGAGACTTTGAACCAAAGTTCCAGAACCAGTGAAAGTCCTGGTAGATTGTGGCATGAAGTGAAACAGAATAAATCTTCATGTCAAGTGGACGCCTCAGCCATTATGGGGATCACAGTTAATGGAATCTTACTATACCTGGGGAATTACTTAAGACATACTTTCAAAGTTCACTTGGGGCCGAGTGCGGTGGCTCATGCCTGTAATCCCAGCACTTTGGGAGGCCGAGGTGAGAGGATTGCCTCAGCTCAGGGGTTTGAGACTAGCCTGTGCAATTTGATGAGCGCTCGTCTCTACAATAAATCAAAAAATTAGCTGGGTGTGGTGCATCTGTGGTTCCAGCTACTTGGAAGGCTGAGAAAGAAGGATCACCTGAGCTCAACAGGTCAAGGCTTCAGTGGCCATGAGTGTGCAACTTCACTCCAGCCTGTGTAATCTAGTGAGACTCCAACTCAAAAAAATAAATAATAAATAAATAAAGTTGACTTGAGACTCTTTCTGCCATCCTGAAACAGAGGGGCATGAAGTCCTCTTTGGTAATTGCTCTACCAGCCAGTTTGCCAGCCACCGAAGAAGAGAGCAGGGGTTTGTACTCACCCTGCCCCCTGCTTGAAAGCGTCTCCTGCAGACATATCCACACACCCCTTTCTTCGACTGTCACCGCATGATGAAGGCTCTGCCTGGCCATCCCATGTGCCTTCCACCTACGACACTCTTTATCCTCCTCTTTCCCTGCTTTATTTTTTCATAACACTTATTACCAAGTGACATGATATTTATTTCTCAATGATTTTCTCTGCTCTAGAATGTAGGCCCCACGAGTGAGACTCTACTGCTATATTCTGTTGTCCATAATAATGCTTAGCACATGGTGACCTTTAAATAAATGTCTGCCAAATATATGAATAAATATCCCCACCTTATTTTAAGGCAAAAAATCAAATAAAATAAAAAGAAGAAGAAGAATAAATGAAGGGAAAATGAAAGAAGACAAAATAAAGGGGGGGGAACTATCTTCTAATTTAACCACTTTATTTTATTCACCAGACGGCTTACACAGTTTTTGCCTAGATTAAAAAAAAATCAAACACACACTCAAAGGCCAAGATCAGCTGGCTCTGTGGAGGGAAGTTACTAAAGCAAAACGTGAGTTACCTCTGAGTTGCAAGTCCCATCTGGCATGATTTCCTGCAGCTGGGCCAGAGTCCGTACAGAGGGCAGAGTCATTACACTTTTGGTAATAAGCATGAACAACTCAGTTCTATCTTCAGAGCCAAACAGCAAATGGACATCTTGGTAACTAAGGAGAGAGAGTTTGGGAAGAGGATTTGATTTGATATCAATAAGCAGGGATCAAAGTAACTAAAAACTTACCGGGCACAGTGGTTCACGCCTGTAATTCCAGCACTTTGGGAGGCAGAGATGAGAGGATTGCCTGAGCCCAGGGTTTCGAGACCAGCCTAGGCAACTCGGCAAGACCTCATCTCTACAATATATCAAGTAATTAGGCGTGGTGGTGCATGCCTGCATTTCCAGCTACTTGAAAGGCTGAGGTGGAAGGATCACCTGAGCCCAGCAGGTTGAGGCTGTGGTGGCCATGAGCATGCCACTGCACTCCAGCCTGGGCAAAAGAGTGAGACGTCAACTAAAAAAAAAAAAAAAAATCCAAAAACCAACTTAAGGGTAGACTGACTGGTGTACCCTTCTGATAAAAGCGACAAATGATACCACTAGTCAGTCTGTTGGACAAATCACATAAAAGGTTAGAGGAAGACTTTCCCCCTAAAAGTCACTGGAGTAAGATCCTTCCAGGCTTTTCTTCAACCACAGAGGGAAGTCTGCTACAGTCTAACATAGTAAGCCACAATTGGCCAAAGTGTGTCCTGCTGAATATTAGTCTAAAGAATAGTGGGTTGAATCAAGTTAAAAGTTTTTTAACTACAGGACTTCTCATGACCTTTAATCAGCTTAATTGTAGTACAAAGCTCTAAGAGACGTAAACAGCAGGAAGCACTTCCAAATTTCTTATATCTTGAAACTCTAACATCATGAAACATATATGGGAGTATCTTTCCATTGAAAACCGAACTCCAAAGAGCTTCCAATAAGGTCTTTCAGAAATGGATGGTAGCATCCATGAAATCAAAGTTTTCACTCAAAAGCCTGGGTTTGGCTTTCCTTTCTCTGTCTAAATAGTTTTCACAAGTTAAAAATATGGAACCCATAGTCGGCTCTGGCATTGGTCTGGAATGAGGAACTAGGATGTACGTGAAGGGGGCTTGTGGGGATCACCTGAGATCAGTGATGATAACAAAGATCTCCTGGCGCACAGGGCTGAACACAGAATGCTGGGGCTCCTCTTGCACCAGGACCTGCAGGGAGAAGGAAAGGACTTGAGAGACCTGATAATGTGCCTGCTCATCAGGTTGGAGCTGATCTGAGGTGTGGGTGGTCTGCAAGGACCCAGCAGTTCCTCTGCCAGTCCTGCTCTGGTCCCACAGGTCTGGCAGTAGGACAGTGGCAGAGCTAGGGGTATATTCTCTTGAGCCAGACCTAGCCCTGCCTCTTACTAGCTGTTTGATTTGACACCGCTTTTTAATTTTCTTTTTTGTTTTTTTTTGAGACAGGGTCTCACTCTATTGCCCAGGCTAAAGTACAGTGGCGCAAACATAGCTTATTGTAACCTCAAACTCCTGGGTTCAAGTGATCCTCCTGCCTCAGCCTCCCAAGTAGACACAAGTTATTTAACGTCTCTTTACCTCAGTTTCCTCATCTATAAAACCAGATAACAGTACTACTTACCTTCGTGGAGGGGTTGTGAGTACTAAACGAGCTAATTTATAATATCTAGTAGCCCTCCATATTTGTTAGTGCCTGTTATTCATTATTTTTATCATCAGTGATTCTTTCAAGTCGAGGCGTTGTAACTCCTCTTTCTACTAAACCAATCATTTCTACTATCATGTCTAATATTATGCTGACTTGTTTGTCCGGCAAAAGGAGTAGCTTTCCAAATTACAAACTGGCAAAGGAAAAGCTGCCTTGCTGTGCTGGAAACATCTGCAATGTGATAAACCAAGGAAGTAGAGAAGCTTGGGAGCTGCACAGTCCCTGGGCCAGACACTGGCTCTGCCACTCACCGCTGTGTGAACCGGAGTGTGTTATCAAACCTCCGGTGCCCAAGCCGCCTTATCTCTCTAGAGGAAATGAGCCGATGTAAATGGCTGTGTTGGAAGCCTTGCCAGATTGTCCACCGGGCCTCTCTGGAAACTGCATCCAGCCCATGGGAATGGGCACTTCAAAGCCACATGTTTGCTAAGTCATTCTGTCCCACGACCACAGCTCATTTGTCCAGAAATAGATAGCAAGATCAATTAGATTCTCTCAAGAATCTGGAATTGGGACAAAGAACTTCAATCTCAGTCTGGCTGGTCTTTCAAAGGAGAAATTTGTTTTAAATTTGTTCCTATGGACAAGGAAATTGAGATGGCCAATTTGGGGGAAGAAAGAGAAAAAAAGCGAGGGGGGGTGGAGAGAGAGAGAGAGAGAGAGAGAGAGAGAGAGAGAGAACTGGAAATTTATACAAAGGAGCAAAGAACTGGAGAGAAATTCTCCATGAGTATGTGGAAGCAGCTCCCATAAATTATTTTCTAGATTCATTCTCTTCCCCAGGCAGGCTGCTCTTGCCGTCATAGGGCTCTGGGGGAACATTCGGTGATCCTTAGAAAAACCTCTTTTAACCGGGCTCGGTGGCTCAGCCTATAATCCCACGCCTTTGGGAGGCTGAGGTGAGTGGATTGCCTGAGCCCGAGGGTTCGAGACCCGCCTGGGCAACTTGGCGAGCCCTCATCTCTACAATAAATAAAAAACTCAGCCAGGCGTGGTAGCCCGCACCTGTAGTTCCAGCTACTTGGAAGGCTGAGGCAGAAGGATCGCCGGAGCCCAGCAGGTCGAGGCTGCGGTGGCTGGAAGCGGCCACTGCACTCCAGTCTGGGCGACAGAGTGAGACTCCAACTCAAAAAACCAAACCAAACCAAACCAAACAAACAAACAAAAAACCAAAAAAAAAAAAAGAAAAATCTCTTTTGTGTTTCAAACGCTTTTAGTGGTTTTCTCTTACCTATCACCCAAAAGAGCTCACTAGGAACTCAGGAGGCAGTAAGGCCCAATGCACCTTTCCAGGTTCTCTTCTTGCCCCGTTCTGAGTTTTTCTCTTCCCGCTTTCCAAACTGGTCTGACTCAGATCTTGCTGGTGGCTGCTGCTCTCCTTCCTTTACTTATTCCTCAAGGAACTCATGTATTTTTATGGCTGTGTAGTCTGGAAGGGACAAAGTGTAAGGCTCTGTCTTCAGCCTGGACAGCTTTCCAAGGGCTCTACTTGCTCACCCATATCCAGTGACCAAGTCTGGGCCACTGAAATCCTTAGTATTTTGGTATTAAAAATAAGTACACTGTCTGGGCATGGTGGCTTATGCCTGTAATCCCAGCACTTGGGGAGGCAGAGGTGAGAGGATTGCTTGAGACCAGGAGTTTGAGACCAGCCTGGGCAATTGGCAAGACCTCGTCTCTACAATAAATCAAAAAATCAGGCGGATGTGGTGGCACATACCTGTAGTGCCAGCTACTTGGAAGGCTGAGACAGAGGGATTGCCTGAGCCCGGAAGGTTGAGGCTGTGGGGGCCATGAGCGTACTACTGCACTCCAGCCTGAGTCACAGACCCAAAAACCAAAAAATAAAAATACATAAAATTGACTTGGGACACACCTTCATAGCTTTTAATAGTTGTCAATGGTACCCTTTTCCAGAGTTCATTAAGATGGTGATTTATGACTATTTCTTGTTTGTTCAAACCCTACACTCCATCAGTTATGGAAATAGCCACTCCCTGGGTTTCTGACTCTGTTCCTGGAGCCATACGCCTCACATGTGGACGAAGGTGGTGCCTCCTAGCTGAAGCCCAAGTCTGTGATCCCCACTGACTACAGTCTACTCCACCCACTTCTAGCAGAATAATCTTTGGTTTTCTTTTCTTAATCAGTTGCATATTAAAAGCTTATTATTTGTTCACATTTATGCTAGCCACTGCAAGGAATTCAGAAGAGAGAGGCCATTTTTTGTTTGTAAAGAACTTGTGTAGTAGGAACCTCTCAGGGTGACTGTCCAGATCACAGCAATCACCCCTTCTCTATGGAAATGCCTTCAACACACAAGGAAAGCTGCCCAAAAGTCACATCTTTACTTGAGGATCCTGCCTCCAGACATACCTGCTTGATGTAAGGGTGGAGAACAGACCAAGTCTCTCTTGCAGAATTTGGTGTTTTAGAGTGACAGAAACTGGAAGCTGATAGAGGTTTGAGTCAAGGTGATGGTAGAGCAGTCCCTGCCTCTGAGACCTCTGGAGCTGTCCTGGAACTCGCCTTTGTGGAGGCTTGCTTAAAAATCTTCCTCAGAGTGTAAGAGAGATAGACCGGGATTTTTTTTTTTAAGA
This sequence comes from Carlito syrichta, assembly GCF_000164805.1. Classification (NCBI taxonomy): domain Eukaryota; kingdom Metazoa; phylum Chordata; class Mammalia; order Primates; family Tarsiidae; genus Carlito; species Carlito syrichta. The sequence continues at coordinate 512,454 of NW_007258385.1, read as the reverse complement.
GATAGGGTTTTACTCTGTTGCCCAAGGTGGGGTTCAGTAGTGTGATCATAGCTCACTGCAGCCTCAAACTCCTGAGCTCAAGGGATCCTCAGCTTCCTGAGTAGCTAGGACTATTTAGATAGGTATCACTACCTCCATTTTATAGGTGGAACTACTAAGATTCAGAGAAGTTAAGTGATTTGTCTAAGGTGGGTAGGGTTTTGTGGAGGACCCCATGCAGAATTAGGATGAAATCCCAAGGTGGCAGAGAATTAAGAGGCACTAAGGACAAGTCTGGTTAAAGTTCTATTATAGCAGGTCTTGGTGTCCAGGTCTGCTGTTGAGTCACTAAAAAATATCCCCCTGGCCACTCTGCCACATTGCAAGATGAAAAAGCTCGGCCTTGGCATATCCAGGTAGTAATCAGCTCACCCGTCTGAGGTCCTCATCCGGTGGTCCCTTCTCTCTTCTCTCAACTCTATCATATCCTTCAAAGATCAGCTAAGATCTACCTGGATTAATTTCACCCCAACCCTGCCATCATTTTACTCTATATCCCAATTGCCATAGAATTCTCTTTCCCTTTGTCTTTTAGAGATGGTGTTTTGCCATGTTGTCTGTGCTGGAGTGCAATGGCTATTCACAGGTGCCATCATTATACACCACAGCTTTGAACTCCTGGGCTCTAGTGATTCTTCTGCCTCAGCCTCCTAAGTAGCTGAGACTACAAGCAGGGGCCAGCACATCAGCCTCTTTTTTATTGAAGTTCTCAACAGATTTTTTTGTAGTACACAATGAGATGTACGTATTTAAAGTATACAACTGGATGACTTTTGATACATGTATATGTCCATGAAACCATCAACACCAAGATAATGACCATTTTGATCACGGTCCAACGTTTCCTTGTGCTTCGTTGAAATTCCCCTTCTTCTTCCCACTCCACTCCTGCCTCCAGGCAACCATTGATGTGCTTGTCACTATAGTTTATATTTTCTAGAATTGTATATAAATGGAAGCACACAGTATATCCTCTGTTTTGTCTGGCTTCTTGCACTCAGCATAATTATTTCGAGAGTCTTCCAAGTTGTAGCATATATCAACAGTTTGTTCCTTTTTATTTCTGAGTAGGATGTGTTGCATGGATATATAGTACCTCAATTTGTTTATCCATCCATCTGCTGAAGAACATCTGTGTTTCCGCCAGTGTTTGGCTCTTAACATATAGGGCTGTTATGAACATTTGTGCATATATCTTTGTGTGGACATATGCTTCATTTTACCTAAGAGTAGAATCGTTGAGTCATATGGTAAGTGTATGCTGAAGTTTTTAAGAAACCGCCAAATTGTTTTCCAAACTGCTTGTGCCATTTCAAATTCCTCTCTGCTGTGTTCAAGAGTTCTGGCTGTTCCATATCCTGGCCAGTGTTTGGTATTGCCTTTCTTTTTCGTTTGAGTCATTCTAGTAGGTGTGGAGTTGAATCTTGCAGTTCTAATTGGCTTTTCCCTGATCACAATGATAGAGCCTTTTTTTTCCTATGCTTATTTATAAATCTTCTTTGGTGAAGTGTTATAACAAATTTTTTTCCCTTCCTTCCCTTCCTTCCTTTCTGATCTTGGCTTCCTAGGGTCTTTTTATTTGGATACTTAAGAGCCATGTACTGGTGTGGGACATAAGAAGAATGGCAGGGCTGGGTGCTGTGGCTCAAGCCCATAATCCCAGCACTTTGGGAGGCTGAGGCGAGAGAATTGCCTGAGTCCAGGGGTTCAAGACCAGCATGGGCAACTTGGTGACACCTCATTTCTACACACACACAAAAAATTAGCTGAGCATGGTGGCACATGCCTATAATTCCAGCTACTTGGAAGGCTGAGGCCCCTAGCCCAGCAGGTCGAGGCTGCGGTGGCCGTGAGCATGCCACTGCACTCCAGCCTGGGTGACAGAGTGACACTCTGACTCAAAAAAAAAAGAAGACTGGCAGATGCCTTAGTTTTCTTTCTCTATAATGACTCTGACTTCTTCCTCCTTGTGGGTCCCTCAGCAGAACTTTCTCCCCTCGGGCACCTCTCTTCTTGGTGGTTTTGAGCCTTGCTTTTCCAGCTCTTGTATTTGGGCCTGCAGGGACTTTGTAGACTCGTACAATGCTGCAGTGGTTCATGCAATTTTCTCATGGACCCTAGCTATGCCTTACTAGGCTGAATCCCCTGCCAGTCCATACTTTGGTTGATATCTTATGTGGGCATTTTACTACTGGCTGGACAGATGCAAATACACAGCAATTCAGTGTGCCTTTGCTGTTTGAGACTTGGATTTGTGGATTTTATGAGCTGGCTGGCTGAACCGTGTGGCAAACCATTGCTGCCAATTCTGGTGAAAGTGGAACTTTAGAAATATGCCACTTTGGCTGGGTCCTATAGCTGATGACAGCCCTTTTTCCAAGGAGGATAGCGAAGTAGAAAGATGCAATCATTCTTACATCTGCATTACAGCTTTCTGTTCTTCTTAATGTATTATTTCAAATGGTGCTTAATCTATTTGCTTTTTGAGGTATAGTCATTTCCAGATGGAGTATAAAAGTCTTGGAGAGCAAAGATTAAAATTTCCGGGAAGTTTATAATCTTTATCAAAGCACCACAGTGTATCAGATATACAAAATCCTTGGTAACTGCTTATTACTTAAGAAAACTGTTAGCCGGGCTCGGTGGCTCAGCCTTTAATCCCACGCCTTGGGAGGCTGAGGTGAGTGGATTGCCTGAGCCCGCGGGTTCGAGACCCGCCTGGGCAACTCGGCGAGACTTCATCTCTACAATAAATCAAAAAATTAGCCAAGCATTGTAGCGCACGCCTGTAGTTCCAACTACTCGGAAGGCTGAGGCAGAAGGATCGCCGGAGCCCAGCAGGTAGAGGCTGCGGTGACCGGGAGCGGCCACTGCACTCCAGTCTGGGCGACAGAGTGAGACTCCAACTCAAAAAAAAAAAAACTGCTAGCTGGTTAGCTTTCAATTTTAAAAGCTAATCATCAATCTAATCAGCATGATATAGATCTGTGGTCTGAGAAAGAACTACTCATAGTCTTGGAGAGAGAGAAAGAGTATGTGTGGGTGGTGTGTGTGTGGGTGTGTGTACCAGGGGTGCCAGAAAAAGCACACACATTTTAAGAGATGTTATCTATGTATTACTTTTTGAAGCTAAATTGAATTACGGTAGCAATGTATAGTATGATGTTTGCTCACAAGATGGTATTAATCAAATGAATGCTAGCATCACCATGTTACAGGCAGGATAGTTAAAGAAAATGGTGGAAGCACAGTTGTCATTTGAGGAGTGCAAGACCATTTTGAAGTAGTATTTAAAATTCGAGAACGTCGTGGAAGTACAACGACAATGGAGGCCTGAGTATGCAACAGAACCTCCAACACATCTAACATTTGTACACATTTGTGATGAGTTTGAGATGCATGGTACTGTGTGTGACATGCACAAGGGAAGATCCAGGAGGCCTCGCACAGCAAGTCTTGCAGTAGTTTTGTGTAATCAGAAGTATTTGGCTGCTGATGGTAACCACTTTGAGCACCTCTTGTAATTACAGAAGTCAAACATGACTTGTAGTCATCTTTTGTTATTGGTATATATTATTACAATTTTAATACAGTTTTTTTCTTTCTTAAAATGTGTATACATTTTTGGCACCCTCTGTATATGTATATATTATAATACTATATAATAATAATATAATATGTATAATATATAGTATTTAATATACATTAATATATTATCTATTTATATATTATATATGTATATATAATTTTAAGGCTTTAGAAAAACTGAAGGGGGCATTTCACACAAGAAAACAAAAGCGCCGGGCTCGATGGCTCAGCCTGTAATCCCGCACCTTGGGAGGCTGAGGTGAATGGATTGCCTGAGCCCGCGGGTTCGAGACCCGCCTGGGCAACTTGGCGAGACCTCATCTCTACCTTAAATCAAAAAATTAGCCGGGTGTGGTAGTGCGCGCCTGTAGTTCCAGCTACTTGGAAGGCTGAGGCGGGAGGATCACCGGAGCCCGGCAGGTCGAGGCTGCGGTGGCCGGGAGTGCCACTGCACTCCGGTCTGGGCAACAGTGAGACTCCAACTCAAAAAAAAAAAAAGAAAACAAAAGCACCAAGAAGTTAAGTACTTGCTTAAGTGCATCAGCTTTGTAAAGCTCTTCTGGAAACTTTGACATGGAATTAACCACTCACTCCTCTATGTCCCCAATAAAGCCATTTACACTTTTGCCACAGTCTCTGTGACACTTGACTACACCTGGCTTGGCTGCATGAACAGGGATTATGTCTTGTCTTTTTAGCCCCAATTCCCAGGACAGTGCCTGGAACTGTCAGGCACTTAATAAGGAAACAAATGCATGAGTTGGTGGCAGAGTATGGCTAGAATAAGTATAAATAAGACAAATACAATAATACAATCATGCTTCTGAAATGCATAATGTGTGTTAGGTACCATAGATTATTATGGTTTAGATTATTTTTTTACTTAATGCTTACAATAGTTCATTTATTTCTTACTTAATACTCACAAAAGATCTTCTTATTTTATAGATGAGGAAACCAAGGCACTGAGAAGTGAGGTAATTTTGCAGAGTTACAAAGCTATAAAAGGGCACTTGAACCTGGACATTGGATTAGAGAGATTCTCTGAACTACTGCTTGATTAATGAGAAAGTTTAATGCTGTTCCTCTCCTTTCTACTCATCTTTCAATCGGTTTTCAAGGGTGATTATATTTGTAGGGTACCCTTCAGTATTTGTCTTCCATGCAGAGATACTGGTATGGGAAGAGTTTAAGGAAATTGGTAACATAGATAAGTCACTAAAAAATATTTTGGCCAAGACACTGAATTTGTGTGGTTCCAATAATTTGTGAAATGGTCATAATACTTACACTTAGGATCTGTACAATGTCTGCTACGTGGCTGTGAATGAATGATTCTGTGGTTTCATCATAAGGTAAAGTTTGGCTGAGAGAATATAAAGATCTTAGGAATGTCAGCTTCGCATGTTCACCCTGAATTTGTGGAAAAATTATGAAAAACACAATTATACACTATTACCTATTTTTGATAAATGTAGAGGGCTTTTGAAAAGCTTCTTGGAATGTTTGAAACATCTGACATCTCATTCAATCCAGTATCAGTCTTTTTCTGAGTCACAGTCTCACTCTGTCACCCAGGCTAGAATGCAGTGGCACACTCAGAGATCATCACAGCCTCGACCTCCTGGGCTCAGGCAATCCTTCTGCTTCAGCCCCTAAAGTGGCTGGGACTACAGGTACATGCCACCACACCTGGCTAATTTTTAAGATTTTTTTGTAGAGATGAGGTCTCACTTCGTTTCCCAGGTTGCTCTCAAACTTGTGGGCTCAAGCAACCCTACTGCCTTGGCCTCCCAAAGTGCTGGGATTACAGGTGTGAGTCACCACGACTGGCTTAATATCAATCTTTTAATAAAAGGAATGAATAAATTACAGAAGACTTCAGTGAAACTCCTTGTCTACTGGCCCTGTCTTGGTGTGGAACTTTGTTTCTCCTCTCATCTAGATTACTAAGTGCTCTGTGATGGCTCTTTCCACCTTTAGTCTTTGCTTTCCCACCCACCCGCCCTGGGTAGTGCTGCCTGATTAAGCATCCCAAAGGTAACCTATGATGTTGCCACTTTTAGTTCTCTTGACGTCATTAAAGTTCATTCTCTTGACTTTAAGTTTTCTTATTAAAATGCAAATTTTTATTTAAATAATAAGATTTTTGGGGGACAAAGTACAGTGGCTCACACCTGTAATCGCAGGATTTTGGCAGGTCGAGGCAGGGGGATTGACTGAGGCCAGGTGTTCCGAGATCAGCTGGGCAACATAACAAGGTCTCATCTCTACCAAAAACTAGCTAGGCATGGTGGCATGTGCTTATAATCTCAGTTACCACAAGAGGCTGAGGTGGAAGAATTGCCTGAGTCCAGTAGTCAAGGCTGCAGTGAGCCATGATTAATGCCACTGTATTCCAGCCTAGGTGACAGAGTGAAACTGACTCAAAATAAATAAACAAATAAATAAATACACTTTTTGTATTAACATTTTCTTTTTCTGATTATAAAACCAATATTGGCCGGGCATGGTGGTTCAGCCTGTAATCCCAGCACTTTGGGAGGCTGAGGCAAGTGGATTGCCTGAGTCTGCGGGTTCGAGACCAGCCTGGGCAAGTTGGTGAGACCTTGTCTCTGCAGTAAATCACAAAAACTAGCCAGGTGTGGTGGCGTGCATCTGTAGTTCCAGCTACCCAGAAGGCTGAGGCAGAAGGATCGCCTAAGCCTAGCAGGTCGAGGCTGTGGTGGCCGCGAGTGTGCCACTGTACTCCTTCAGCCTGGGTGACAAGAGTGAAACTCCAACTCAAAACAAACAAACAAACAAAAAACAAGTATCGGCTTGGTGGCTCAACCTGTAATCCCAGCGCTTTGGGAGGCCGAGGTGAGTGGACTGTCTCAGCCCATGGGTTCGAGACCTGCCTGGGCAACTTGGCGAGACCTCATCTCTACAATAAGTCAAAAACTAGCCGGGCATGGTAGCGCACGCCCGTAGTTCCAGCTACTCGGAAGGCGGAGGCGGAAGGATCGCCGGAGCCGAACTGGTTGAGGCTGCAGTGGCTGGGAGCGGCCACTGCACTCCAGTCTGGGACTCCAACTCAAAAAAACAAAAAACAAAAAACAAGTATCTGTTTAACACAGAAACTTTGAAAAAATACAATATAAAGAAAAAAACAAAAGGCACCAATAACTCTACAACTTTGCAGAGATTTCTTCCAGCTCTTTTTCCCTCGGATATACAGATGATGTAGAGCGGCACAGACACTCTGAAGTGCACACAGCAGCACAGCCAAAAGCCGGCTTCATCCCCCGTGACCTCGTCTGTGGGTCAGCACAACCCCCCGTCACTGCCCTCCTCTGGTCCTGTTTGGCTTCCCTCCTAACCACTCCTCCAGCTGTCGCCCAACTCTTCTTTGTCAAATGCAAATTTGATCAGGAAACTCCTTACCCAGAGTTTTACAAAGCACCCATGGAGGTTGAGGCCCTTCCCAGTGTGGCCCCCGCTGACCACGTGAGCTCCTGCCAGAATAATTTTTATGCTGCCCTTTCTTGCTTGTGGGCCTTCGCACCTTCTGACTTCTCTACATGTGCTGACTGAAATCTACACACATTTTAATAATTGGAGAATGTATTTTCTCCTGAAGCAGAGTCCGGTCCCCTTTCTATGTGTATTCATAAGCCACAGGAGTAAATTGCTATCATGGCACTTGTGATACTCTGACACAATTCTTTTTCATCTGTTTCCTTGACTGACTGTGTAGTCTGGTCAAGCCAGGGAATGGCCTTTTTTTTTTCACTGCAGCAATCCATGCTCTTCACTAATTACAGAAAAATCCAAATCAAGTCTTGCTGACAGGAAGCATAATGATTAGTCCAAATCAAAAGTAAAGACTGGTTGTGCATCGTGGCTCATGCCTATAATTCCAGGACTGTGGGAAGCTGAGGCAGGAGAATCACTTGAGCCCAGGAGTTTGAGACCAGCCTAGGCAACATAGTGAGACCTCATCTCTACAAAAAAAAAAAAAAAAAAAAAGTACAAAAACTATCCAGGTGTGGCAGCATGTGCTTATAGTTCCAGCTACTTGGGAGGCTGAGGTGGAAGGATCACCTGAGTCAAGAGGTGATGCAGATTTTTCAGGTCAGCCTGGGCTTCAAGAGTGTCAGCTCAGTGGGTCAGCCAGCCAAGCCCCAGAGAGGATAATGGAGAGGCTGGTAAGCCTAGCCCCACAAGTGTCAGCTCTAATGGGCTGGCAAGCCAAGCCCTGAGTGTTGCTGGTTTGGTGGGCTGGCAAGCCTAGCCCGCTGGGTGCCTTAGCTTCGGAGTCTTGCCTTCGTCCGGCAGCTCTCCTGGTTCAGCTGGCTCCCTCGGCTGGCAAGCCAGCCTCTGGGGTGCACGGCTTTTTGACTCCAATAATCTTCTGCAGCTCTTCAGGTTGCAGCTCTTCAGGGTTAAGGTTCTTGTCTCATGCCCAGAAAGAATGAGGGACATGGATAGCTGGGAAGTGAGAAAGCAGGATTTATTGAGGACAGAAAATCTCCCACAGCGGGAGGGGGCCCGAAGGAGTTGCCCATCTGGGGCTGAAAACCTGGTGCTTACATAGCCCTAAGTCCAAGTCAATTGGCTAGCACTAGCTGTGAGCTGTTGGTGTTCTGGTTGGTTGCTTTTCAATCCCAGCAGTGAGGACTTTAGCTCTAGCTTGAGAGGCTTACAGGGAGTTTGTTTACCCATGCTGAGCCTGAGAGGCCTGTCAGGAGTTCACTACATTGTTACCAAAGGACTCACCAGTCTGCCTGCCTAGCCTTTCTCTAGCTATCTCCTGTCTCAGAGGTCAAGGCTGCATTGAGCCAGGATTGAGCAGCTGCACTGGGCGACAGAGTGAGACCCTGTCAAAAAAAAAAACCAAATCCAATATCAAAAGTGCAGGCCATCATGTTGGCTTTAGGTATTTTATTTATGTTTTTTATTGGCAGTCTATATACAGAAATGTATAGCTTGGTGCATTGTCACAAACCAAAAACACTCGTAGCCAGCAGCAGACTATTACCAGCATTCCTAAAGTTTCCTTCATCCTCTCTTCCAGTGGGGTCTCTTTTAAAAAAATTATCAGTTGACAAATTATAATTACTATATTTATGGAGTACAAAAGTGATATTGCGTTTTTTAAAAGTAAAATTGATTGTGGATGTTTGCAGTTTTTTTTTATTTTTGATTTGGAGTCTCTGTCACCCAGGCTGGAGTGCAGTGGCATGCTCATGGCCACTGCAGCCTCGACCTGCTGTGTTCAGGTGATCCTTCCACCTCAGCTTTCCAAGTAGCTGGAACTACGGGTGTGTGCCACCATGCCTAGCCGGTTTTTTTTTTAAATTTTACTGTAGGGATGAGGTCTTGCCAAGTTGCCCAAGCTGGTCTCGAACCTCTGGGCTCAGGCAATCCTCTCACCTTAGCCTCCCAAAGTGCTGGGATTATAGGTGTGAGCCACTGCACCTGGCTGGGGTATGTAGTTCTATGCATTGCAACACGTGTATACATACATGTAACCGCCACCATCAGGATGCAGAACAGTCCGTCACCCCAGTATTTCCCTTGTGCTCTCCCTTTATCATCACACCCTCTTCACATCTCTGATGCCTAGAAATCCCCAACTTGCTCTCCATCACTATAGTTTTGTCATTTTGAGAATGTCATGTAACTGAAATCTTACAGTATGTAAACTTTTGTGACAGACTGTTTTCATTCAACATAATGCCTCTGAGGCCGAGGTGAGAGGATTGCCTGAGACCACAGGTTCGAGACCAGCCTGGGCAACTTGGCGAGACCTCATCCATACAATAAATCAAAAAAATCAGCTAGGCACACTGGCACATGCCTGTAGTTCCAGCTACTGCAGTTTGTTCCTTTTGCTGACTAGTATTCCATTTTACAGATGTGCCCTAGTTTGTTTACCTGTGAATAGACTCCAGTTACTTCCCAGCATCTAGCACAATGTCTTGTAAATGGTAGGTGCTCATTCATTAGTTGCTGATTGGCTGAGTGGGATTTAAAAGCCATACAGAAGGTGAATCACTGGGAACACTAACTAGAGAGAAGTAAACTGTAATACTTGCTTCTCAAGAAGGTCCAGGCCAAGCAAACTACTACATGAGGGAGGATGAGAGACATTAAGACTTAGAGGTAAAACAAATGGACACACTTTTCTTTTGTCAATTTGACTGGTAGTGATTAAACAAAAAAAGTAATAATGATTTTGGACAGTTGTAAGCCACTAACATTTAATATACTTGGCTGATGAGAGGATACATAGGCTTAATATTCTTGTAGCATAATTTAATAGTATCTACTAAAAGTCTAAGAAAGGTATGTACCCTTTGATTCTGCAATGTCACCTCTAGGAATTTACCCTAGAGAAATAATCTGAGGGATGCATAGAAATCCACATACAAGAATATCTGCCAAAGAAATACAATAACAAAAAACCTGGAAATTAACTAAACGGCTAATGCAGGGGTGTTGTTAAAATGAATTAGGATATTCATTCCCTCGTGTACTCCTTATTTATGTCATTGTTCTCAGGCTCAAAATCGATGTTCTTCCCCCAGTTCTCCAGGCCCAGCATGGCCTGTCCTCATCTCTTCAGCCTCACCTGGCATTGCTCTTCCTTCTCGCCACCATGGCTTCTTGGGTTCCTCAAACTCGTTGTGTTCCTTTCTGCCACAAGGTTGTTAAACATACCCTTTTCCATTTCTAGAATACTTCTTCCCAGTTCTAAATTCTAGTTTTCTCAACATATTCCTCAGATTTGAGCTTATGAGCTACTTCCTCAGAGCTGCCTTTCCTTGCCCTCAGGTTAAAAGAAGGTCTTGGCCTGGCTTGGTGGCTCAGCCTGTAATCCCAGTACTTTAGGAGGTCAAGGCGAGTGGATTGTCTGAGCCTGCGGGTTCAAGACCAGCCTGGGCAACGTGGCGAGACCTCATCTCTACCATAAATCAAAAATTAGCTGGGTGTGGTTGCATGCGCCTGTAGCTTTGGCTACTTGCAAGGCTGAGGCAGAAGGATCGCAGAGCCCAGCAAGTTGATGCTGGGGTGGCCATAAATGTACCACTGCACTCCAGCCTGGGCAACAGAGTGAGACTCCATCTCAAAAAAAAAAAAAGAAAGAAAGAAAGAAAGAAGCTCTTATGTTTTGTGCTCTCACAGGATGCATGAACAAATGTTTCACCTGAACAATGAAATACTGGGCAGCCATTTTGTAGAATCACATAGATCTATAGTTATTGACCTAGAACATTTTTTCCTCCCACTATATATGATTTTCTCCCCATAATTTCATGCATTTGCATGGGCAGAAAAAAAGTCTAAAAATACATAAACCACTACTGTTAGCAGTAGTTATCTCAGGAGATTGCAATTAAGAAATAGCAGCTTTTATTTTTATTATGATTATATTTTTATGATAATTTTATAATTATATATAAAATACGTATTTATTAAAAGTATAAACATAAAACAAATATAAACACATATGTATGAATTTTATCATCTATAGCATAAATTATTTGCATAATAAATAACATATTTAAAATATTTGTTTAAATGGGGGAAGAGGTTGGACTCGTAAAGACTGCTTGTGCATACCTTTAGCTCACCATTAAAAAACTCCTGAGTGGTTTGGATAAGCCTCTCAACGGTGGCCTCCCCGGAAGGCGCCTGGTGAGTCAAGTGTCCAAAGTTATCTGAGAGGAACTCCCAAGGGAGTCCAGGAATGTCAGGGATGTCCAAGTCTAATATCAAAAGAAAGACACTGGATGATGATTCCATACTGTAAAGCGTAAAGTGTAAAGTGAGGCTGTTTAGCAGGAAGAACCATTGGACATTGGGATAGTCAGATCCTGCCCTTATCCTTACTACCTGCTCTACAACCTTGACCAAGTCCTTTCCCTTCTCTGAATCTCAATGACATGTTTCTCAATTACAAAGGCAATGTTCTCTTAAGCTACAAAAACATTTGGGACCGAGCTGTAGCAGAATGGTTAAAAGCATGGACCATTTGAATCATGGCTGTATGACCTTGATCACATTAGCTTGCCTCCTGGAACGTTAGTTTCCTCATCTGTAAAACAGGGTTATTGTAAGAATTAAATGAGGTCTTCTATGCAAAGAATGGGTCCCGGTACTATTTTCCCTTAACACATCTATGGTCTGAGGAATTCTACCACTTGACTTTGTACTGCTTTGATCTTCTGAATGCCTCTTCTGCAAACTCCAGAAATTTATTCCCTGCCAAATTCTTGTCATCCCCTAATTGCAATGATCGAAAGCCATGTTCTTATCCACCTCTGGCCTCTGCACAGGCTGTTTCTCCTACCTGTGTTTCCCTCCTTCCTCTCCTCTTTCCTTTACCTCTCCTGGCTAACTCCTACTCATCCTTCAAGACTCAGCTCCAGGATGCCTTTTCTGTCTCCCCTTCTTGCCCATTTTGGCTAGGTATTCTCCTAACCACTAATAAGCTTTCTGTCCAGTCTGCCTCCCCGCCTAACCCCCATCACAAGGATTACATTGACCTCCAATTGCCTATTTATCTATAAAACACTGTGTCTGTTCTGCTCACTGCTATATCTCCAGTAGCTGGATTAAGCTTAGAGCATAGTAGGGCTTCCATAAGTGTGTGCTGAATGAATGTACAAATGAATGCAGTTCCTCAAACACACCAAGGTCTTTCCTGTCTCATGCACATGTGTTCTGTCCATCTGGAACGCTGCTCCCTTACTCACGCAGAGTCCTCTCCTATATCCTTGAGACCTCCTTTGGGTGCAAACAGAGCCATCTCCTACTGGCCTTCTCTGACAACCATAGTTTGAAGCAGGTTCCCATTTCTCCTATTTCTGGTCTCAGCCTCCCCAATGCTGACTCTGACTTGTGGTTGCTTTAGCTCCCACTCCATGGCAACCCACGTTGCCTTTGCCCTCTTTAGAATCCCTCAAGCACAGACTCAGCTGCAGAATCTGCAGACCTGTCTATCTCAGGACCACGTTAGTTTCCTGTGTGTCTAGAATAATTTATCTCATCTTACTTTGCCAGCCATGTACCCACATCTCGATGTCAGGGACCAAATTCATTGTCAAAGTCTAGTTGAGGGTTGGTCACATGGCAAGTACTCAATCAATTCCTCTTGGCTTGACTGGAAAAGAGATTCCCTTCTCCACCCGCCCTCCCCTTTTTAGTCCTTTCCCGTCTTTACCTGTAAGTTCAAGGCTACTTGGGTCCTTTCCAGTAACCTCTAACCTGCGCAGCTGCAATTCTATACTACACGAGTCATTGTCAGAAGCACAAGGAATCACTACTTCCTGACCACAGATCCTAGGAATAAAGAGGGGATTAGAAAAATTACAGCTTTTCAGGACTGCTTCTTTCTCAACATTCAATTAAAAGTATAAATGTCGGCTGCTCCAAGAGGCATTTGTTTATCACCAATCTCCAGTAAGTGGCTCCTCATCCTAGCCCCACAGTTCTGTTCTTATTTTTTTTCATAGTGTTTAACCATCACCTACAATTACCTTGTTCACTTGTGTTAACTTGTCTGTCTCCTATCAGACTGTAAGCTCCGTTAGAGGAGAAGCTTTGTCTACATGGTCATAACTATATTCCTAGTAGCTGCATGAGGCATTAAATGGCCAGGTGAGAAATATTATGCTGCTGTCAAAAACAAATGGAGGCAGAACAGCCCACCCAATATCCCTCAATACTTATTCCCTCTTCTGACTTTTTATTTTCTCCATAGCACACAATGCCTTCTAATATTCTAATATAACATTCATTTACTTATGTACTTTTTTTTTGAGTCGGAGTCTCATTCTGTCACCCAGGATAGAGTGCAGTGGCATGCTTATGGCCACCACAGCCTCAACCTGTTGGGCTCAGGCCA
>NW_007258385.1:497074-498140 GCF_000164805.1 Carlito syrichta | reverse complement strand
AGTGCAGTGGCACGCTCACAGCCACCGCAGCCTCGACCTACTGGGCTCAGGCAATCCTTCTACCTCAGCCTTCTAAGTAGCTGGAACCACAGGCATGCACCATCACGCCCGGCTAATTTTTTTTTTTTTTAATTGTAGAGACGAGGTCTTGCCAAGTTGCCCCGGCTGGTCTCCAACCCCTGAGTTCAGGCAATCCTCTCACCTCTGCTTTCCAAAGTGCTGGGATTACAGGCGTGAGCCACCGTGCCCCCTGCCCCGCCAAATAGAAATCTTATAACTTGCAGTTGACAGTGTAAACTGGGTACAACCACTTTGGAAGTTATTTGGCATTATCTAGTAAAGTTGAAGATACGCATACACTGTGATTCGCTCCTCTATTCCTAGGAGTGTATTCCACTCAGACTCAACACGTGCGCCAAAGTAATATGTAGAAGAATCTTCATAGCAGGCTGGGCGCGGTGGCTCACGCCTGAGCAACAAAGCGAGACGCCATCTCTATTTAAAAAAAAAAAAATTATCGGGCGGGCTCAGTGGCTCAGGCTATAATCTCAGCACTTTGGGAGGCCCAAGCGAGTGGACTGCCTGAGCCCGCGGGTTCAAGACCAGCGAGGGTAACTTGCCGAAACCTCGTCTCTACAATAAATAAAAAAATTTGCCGGTCGTGGTAGCGCGCACCTGTAGTTCAGGGTACTTGGAAGGCTGAGGCGGAAGGATCGCCGGGGCCCAGCAGGTCAACGCTGGGTGGCCGTGAGTGTGACAGTGCACTCCAGCCTGGGCGACAGTGTGAGACTCCGACTCAAAAAGAAAAAAATTAGGAGGACGTGGTGGCGCGCGCCCGTAGTCCTAGCTACTGGGGAGGCTGAGGCAGGAGGATCGATCACTTGAGTCCCGCAACTCAAGGCTGCAGTGGCGCGCTCGCAGCCCTCCTCTCCCCACCATACCCTTCCTGTTCCTTTAAAATTGGCCGGGCTGCAGCAAGGCGAGTGAGTGACGGCACCGTCGACCGATCAGAAGCGGCCCCGTCTCGGGCCCGTCCCCGAGGCCCGGACCAACCGCGTCCCGGTGG
>NW_007258385.1:489583-496254 GCF_000164805.1 Carlito syrichta | reverse complement strand
GCCTCGCGGGCGCCGGGGCCGGGCGGCCTGCGGTCCGTCCCCGCGCCCCCCGACTGCGGGTGAGCTGTTGGGCAGGGCGGCCTTCTCGGGCTGTGGTTTCCTCTTGGTTGAAAGCGGCGAGAAGATCGCCCTCCCCTCTGGGAGCGTGAGTTCTGAAGTTGGACTGGGTGCAGACTTGCGGGGTGCCACGTGTGCCTGGGGCCCCCAGAGAACTACCCTCTACGCCCTGGTTTCCCCCTGTGAAGTAAGCGGGTTACTGCTGCCTCCCGGAGTAGCTCATCTTCGTGCGTGGTTCAGGGCGAAGCCCGGCACTCGGGAAGGTGAAGTTCCCTGCGGTGGAAGCCGAGTGGGCCCGCAGTGTGGACTCTCGCGTAGTCCCAGCACAGCTGGGAGAGTGTGCATTCTTGTTACTACTTGACAGGTGGGACGTTGGAATCCCCCAGAAGGTGGCACAGTGGGCGAGCCAGTGCACATCACTTCCTTATCTGAGGAGTAGAGGGTAGTGAAGTGGTGGTTGGAGTCTCAGTCACGTGTTTCGGACCCGGGAACTACTTCGAGCCTCCATTTCTTGGTCTGTAAAACGTAGAAAGTGGCCACCTGATTTGGCAGTAGTGAAGATTTACCCATCGGGTGCGAGTAAAGCACTTAGTATAGCATGGGCCTACATGTTAATTGCTCCAATTATAGTCACAGAAGTTACTGCTGTCACTCATCGGAGGGGAGAGAATGAGGGTTCTGATTCAGGCCTGCGTTAGGGGGCTTTGCTGTCCAGGTGAAAAAATGCTGGTTGTAGTCATTCACTTGATCGTAATCCATTGAGTACATGCATGTACACAGACATCGGGGATCCAGCCTTGATAGCCTGACTTCCCTGTCTCTTAGTCTTTCTGGTCATAAGTAGTTCTGATAGGCTAAAACCATTAGTAGTTCTCATAGGTTAAAGCCTTGAATTCTCGCCAGATACTTCTTATCCCCCCCTCCACTGCCGTCCCCCTGGATTGGACCTCTTCATCATTTTGCTGGTGTCCATCTTTTGCCCCTGCTTCTGCATAGTCTATTCTCCACACAGTCATAGTGTTTATTCTCAATACAACGATCCCATTAAAGTATAAGTCAAATCAGTCCTCTGCTTAGAACTTGCCAGCGGCTTGCATCTCGCTTAGGAAAAGCCAGAGTTCCCTCAATGGCATACAAGGCCCTCTGGATTTGGCATTTGCTATCTCTGTCACCTCATTTACTTCTTAGCCCTTGCTTATCCCATTCTAGCCACACTGTCCTTGTTAATCTCAGAAAACACTGTGTGTACAAGTGGGGACCCCCCCCCAGAAAACATTTATTGGAGGACAGACCCTTTGTAGTACAGGCTTCCCCCCTAGGGGGGAACCCATCAGCATCAGTGTACCAGCTAGTGTTGCTTGAGAGACTGCATTCGGCTTCAGTGAAATTTTTTTGGAGATTCTTTCAGCGCCTTTGCCCATTTCATGATGGGTGACTTATGAGTGCACCTGCCCACACTGCGCTGAAAGCTCAGCAGTTTTTGCCCAAGATCAGTGTGACCTCCCTGACCCACCCTCCCTGTTCACCCCCTCTTGCCCCAAGTGACTTTTTTTTGTTTCCCTGGTTGAAGAAAGTCCTTAAAGGGAAACTTTTTCCCGATGTGGAAGAGGTGAAACAAAAAACGGCAGAAACACTAAAAGAAATCAAAACTGACGAGTTCAAAAAACTGTTGTGAGCAGTGGAAGCAACATCTCTACAGATATATTGCATCAAATGGAGAGTACTTTGAAGGTAACTGAAGCTTAGACATGTAAGAATAAATACAGTTTTTTAATAAACTCCTGTTTGTTGGGGTCCCTCCACGTATACATACTCCTGATTCAGGTCTGTACTTCCTTTTCTTCTTGGTGTGGTTCCCCCAAGATGTCTTCATGACATGTTCCTTCTGGTCTACACTCAGCTCTTTATTTCTCATTTAGGCCTTCACAGACTATCTTTACAATGTGGCTCTTCCCAGACATCCCTTCTGCACTTTACTTTTTTCCATTGCACTTTTACCTTCTAATGCGATAAATGATGTTTCTTAATTGTTTTGTGTGATGTCTTTTCTTACTAGAATACAAGCTCCATGAGGGTGGAGGTTTTTTTGTTCTGTTTACTGCTGTATTTTTAACAACTAAGATAGTGCTTGGCACGTAGTAGCATTCAGTGTACATTTGATTAATACTCCACATTGCAGATAGTCTTCTATTTTTTTAAAGGTCTTTCACATTCGTTAAGTTAAATAGCACTAAGATCATAGAATAATGATGTTCTGAGTTACTCTTAATATAGGCAACCCTTATACAACATTCTTTAAAAAATAGTGTAGTGTCAACTCTGTGGTTAGAGTTTATAGAGTCAAACTCTATAGACCTGAGTTTGAGTCCAACACTGGCTATATGCAAGCTACTCGGTCCTCAGTTTTCTTATTTGTAAAATGGGTATAGCAATTCCTTTTTTTTTTTGAGTTGGACTCTCACTCCTTCGCCCAGGCTGGAGTGCAGTGGCATACATGCTCACAGCCACCCCAGCGTCGACCTTCTGGGCTCCAGTGATCCTTCCACCTCAGCCTTCTAAGTCGCTGGAACTACAGGCGCATGCTACCATGCCCAGCTAATTTTTTGATTTATTATAGAGATGGGGTCTCACCTGGGTGTTCTCGAACCTGTGGGCTCAGGCAGTCCTCTTGCCTCGGCCTCCCAAAGTGCTGGGATTACAGGCTTGAGCCACTGTGCGTGGCCAACAATGCCTTTTAAAAGGGATTGTAATTCAAGCTTAATTTAACACTATAGGCAAAGGATTTAGGATCATTCATGTTAGCTGTGATTGCTTGTTGTTGCTGTTACATGAGTGGCAGATGCACTTTATCAAGAAGGAGCCATTCAAAAGTGTGGTTTTTTTGTTTTTTTTTTTGAGTTGGAGTCTCACTCCGTCACCCAGACTGGAGTGCAGTGGCACGCTCCCAGCCACCGCAGCCTCAACCTGCTAGGCTCTGGTGATCCTTCCACCTCAGCCTTCCTAGTAGCCAGAATTACAGGCGCGCACTAACACACCTGGCTAGTTTTTTATTTATTATAGAGACGAGGTCTCGCCAAGTTGCCCAGGCGGATCTCGAACTCACAGGCTCGGGCAATCCAGTCACCTTGGCCCCCCAAAGTGCTGGGATTACAGGCAAGCCACCGAGCCCAGCCGTGTTTTGTTTTGTTTTTTAAGTGAAAGTAGAAATTATACTACTCCTACAGCTTCCTGCACCCTGGGCCATCATAGATGGGGATTAATTTTTCTTTCCCTTTATTCAACAAATATTTATTCAGTACCTACTATGTGCCAGGCAGCTTGCAAGACTTGGAAATACTGGAATGAACAAAATAAGCAGTCTTCATCCTCATGGAATTTACAGTTTTACAGCGAAATCAGCATTACACTGTTATAGTTGTGAAAAATTCCACATAGGAGAAGTACCGATTGCTATCAATGGATAAAACAACAACGACAAATAATAGTAGAGGTAGTAACTGATGTCTAGTTGGCACTTGCTGTGTGCCAGATCTTTCCACATTAGTGTGTGTAATCCTCATCCCTGAGATAGATACCATTATTTCCCACTTTACACTTGAGGAGACTGAGGCATCAGATGGCTGAATAACTGTGCCATGGCGCATCGCTAATAGATGGCAGAGCTACAGTTTAAGACAGCCCAAAGTCCTACATGATTGTATGGGGGACATATCCAAGGGAAGGCTGTTAGGGGGGTTTCTTTTTTTTTTTTTTCTTTTACAAACCTCTGTGTCAAGGGCTGACTAGGGGGGCTTCTTAAGGAAGAGATTCTAGACCTGAACGTAGTCTCCCCCTGGATTTGAGCTGAAGTCTGAACGTAAAACTTGAGCAAAGTTAAAGCAGGAGAAAGCATGGAAAAGTGCTGGGCAGGAAGGACCGAGACTCTCTAGAGTGACAAAGAGCAACAGTGGTGGGAAGAGTGCGGGCATGGGATTTACTAGCATGCAGATGCCTGGAGGCTGTTGGAAATACCATCTTTGTGCAGGCTGAAGACTTGGCTCACCACTTCCCAAAGCTCCTCCCATCACACCTGCCAGGTCCTTCACCCTTCCCCATGGGATTTGGTTCCAGGCTTTGGTTTGCATCATCACTGGGACTGTGCAGAACTTTGGAATAGTGTGGAGTGTGTTTAACCGTCGTTTCCCTCCAAGGTTCACGCACTGTCTTCCTGTTGGCCCTGACAATCATAGCCAGCGCCCAGGCTCTGACGCCCACTCACTACCTCACCAAGCATGACGTGGAGCGACTGAGAGCCTCGTTGACCCGCCCTTTCACGGATTTGGAATCTGCCTTCTACTCCATTGTGGGGCTCCACAACCTTGGTGCCCAGGTGCCAGATGTGAAGGTAAGGCTGCTTTTGTCTTGTGGCCAAAGTGGCTCAGGGAAACTTCATTCCTCTGTGTTCCCTCTGGGTCCTTCAAAACTAACTCTTGCTCATTTGAGGATAACCAAGGCTAGTCCGAGGTAAGACTTTTCATTTCAGTCTGACAGTTTTTATTTCTGAGTGCCTCACGTACGTATAGGAGCATGCCGGTGTTTATAGTGGAACATACAGAGGAGCAAGTCACAGAAACTTTCACCACAGCTCTGCAGTTGAGCCTGTTCACTGCCTCGGGTACTTGTTACGTGCCCTAGGTGTGACTGATTAGCACAGGAATTCAAGTCGGGGGCACTCACATTTGCTAAACAGTGATAGTCACTACATCAAGCAATTTTTATTTTTACTTTTTTACTTGTTTTTTTTTTTTTTGAGCTGGAGTCTCACTCTGTCGCCCAGACCGGAGTGCAGTGGCCGCTCCCGGCCACCGCCACCTCGACCTGCTGGGCTCCGGCGATCCTTCCGCTGTGGCCTTCCGAGTAGCTGGAACTACAGGCACGCGCTACCATGCCTGGCTAATTTTTAATTTATTGTAGAGATGAGGTCTTGCCAAGTTGCCCAGTCGGGTCTCGAGCCCGCCGGCTCAGGCAATCCACTCACCTCAACCTCCCAAGGCGCGGGATTACAGGCTGAGCCACCGTGCCCGGCTCTTTTTTACTTTTTTTTTTTTTTTTTGAGTTGGAGTCTCACTCTGTCACCCAGACTGGAGTGCAGTGGCTGCTCCCGGCCACCGCAGCCTCGACCTGCTGGGCTCTGGCGATCCTTCCGCCTCAGCCTTCCAAGTAGCTGGAACTACAGGCGCGCGCTACCACGCCTGACTCATTTTGATTTATTGTAGAGATGAGGTCTCTCCAAGTTGCCCAGGCGGGTCTCGAACCCGCGGACTCAGGCAATCCACTCACCTCAGCCTCCCAAAGGCACGGGATTACAGGCTAAGCCACCAAGCCTCTTTTTGACTTTTGATGAGGAAAATACATCATAATTAAAACGTTTTGTGGACTCAGGGGTAGTCTTAAGGAAATTTACCTTTTATTCGTTACAATAGTGTGGACTGCTAGCCTAAGACATTTTGTGTGCCAGGTTGCTTATATATTCCTTAGTTTTCTGTGACTGCAGATTACTATAAACTTAGGGGCTTGAAACACTACCCATTTATTATCTGATATATATATATATATTTTTTGGAGCGATAGAGTCTCACTATATAGTGTTTCCCAGGCTGGAGTATAGTGGCTATTCACAGGCACCATTATTACATACGACAGATTTGACCTTCTGGGCTTGAGTGATCCTTTTGCCTCAGCCTCCTGGGTAACTGGGACTATAGGTGCGCCCTCTTGTGCCCAGGCAAGATTGCCTGGGCTGTATGCTCAGTGTCTCCTAAAGTCAAGATAAAGGTGTTGGCTAAACTGGGCTCTTTGGAAGCTTTGGGAAAGAATCTGCTTCCACGTTCATTCAGGTTGCTGCCAGTTTCCTATGGCTGTAGTCCTGAGATCCCCATTTCCTTGCAGGTTGTCCGCCAAGGGTTGCTCTGTGCTACTCTAGGCCCTTGGTATTTCTTCTCATGTGGCCTCTTTACCTTTAAAGCAGTAATGCCATGTTGAGTCCATATGCATAGGATCTCTCTGCCACCAGCCAGAGAAAACTGCTGTTAAAGGGCTTACCTGTTGGAGTCAGGCCCACCTAGATAATCTCTGAATTTTAAGGTCCGCTGACTTAGGTTTTAATTATACTTACAAAGTTCCTTTATAGCAGATCCTAAATTTGTGTTTAAATGAATAATCAGTGGGTGGAAATCCAGGGGAAGGGATGTGGACATCTTTCAAATTCTGCCTACCATATCTTGTATTAACATAGAAATGACCCCAAGTCTATTGGGACCATGGGTGTGTGCCACAGCATCTCACTTATTGGTTAGAATATCTTTTTTTTAGCCGGGCTCGGTGGCTCAGCCTGTAATCCCGCACTTTGGGAGGCTGAGGTGAGTGGATTGCTTGAGCCCATGGGTTCAAGACCCGCCTGGGCAACTTGGTGAGACTTCATCTCTACAATAAAAATCAAAAAATTAGCCAGACGTGGTACCGCGCACCTGTAGTTCCAGCTACTTGGAAGGCTGAGGCAGAAGGATTGCCGGAGCCCAGCAGGTTGAGGCTGTGGTGGCCAGGAGTGGCCACTGCACTCCAGTCTGGGTGACCGA
>NW_007258385.1:484346-489563 GCF_000164805.1 Carlito syrichta | reverse complement strand
TTTTTTTTTTTGGTCAGGGTCTCACCTTGCTCAGTCACCCAGACTCTGTTGTTTACCATAGCCTGGGTTGAAGGGATCTACTCCCCTTAGCCTCCCAAGTAACTGGGATTACAGACATGTGCCACCATGCCTGGCTAACTTTTTAATTTTTTCTAGAGACGAGGTCTTGCTGTGTTGCCCACCCAGGCTGGTCTTGAACTCCAAGCGATCCTCCCACCTCAATCTTCCAAAGTGCTGGGATTACAGGCTTGAGGTGGCACCATGCCCTGCCAGGATAAATTATTTTAAAGTGAATATCAGACATACCATTTTACTTGTATCTCTTAATTGGTTGAGATGTGGTCTTTCTATGTTGCCCAGGCTGATCTTGAACTGTAGACCTCAAGTTATCCTCCCACTTTGGTCTCCCAAAGTGCTGGGAATTACAGGTATGAACCACTATGCCTGGCCCACAGTAATTCTTTAATGTCATTTAACTTCCAGTCTATGTTCAGTTATCTTAAATTTTTTTAATATAATTAGTTGGCTTGAATCAGGGTCTAAACAAGGTCCATACATTGCATTTTGTTGCTATCTCTTAAGACTCTTTTCACCTGTATTAATTCCTATTCCCTCTTACCCTCCTTACCATTTATTTGTGAAATAAGCCACGTCACTTGTCCTGGAGAATTTTCTACATTCTGCCTTTGATTGAGTGCATCTTTCTGATGTTTTGAACATATTTCCCTATCCTTTGTATTCTTGTAAACTGGTAGTTAACTCTTGAGGCTTACTTATATTCAGGGTCCATTTTTTTGGTGAAAATATTTTGTAGGTGGTGCTGTGTACTGCCTATCAATCGGTACATGATGTCTGGTTGTTTTACTTCTAGTGATAATAAAGTTGAATTAGTGATTTAAGATATCAGATTATTAATCTATTTCTTGTAAACAGTATATGAAGGCACTTGTTTTTTCATTGTTTGACCACTTTTATCAATTAATTGGGGAGTTTATTTCATTTATTTATTTATTTATTTTTGAGTTGGAGTTTCACTCTGTCACCCAGACTGGAGTGCGGTGGCACACTCCCGGCCATCGCAGCCTCAACCTGCTGGGCTCCAGCGATCCTTCTGCCTCAGCCTTCCAAGTAGCCGGAACTACAGGTGCGCGCTACCATGCCCGGCTGATTTTTTTAAATTTATTGTAGAGACAAGGTCTCACCAAGTTGCCCAGGCAGGTCTTGAACCCGCAAGCTCAGGCAATCCACTCGCCTCAGCCTCCCAAAGTGCTGGGATTACAGGCTGAACCACTGAGCCCGGCCTATTCCATTTATACTTAATCTCATTCTACTGTTGGGTTTATGTTTACCATCTGTTATTTGTTTTCTATTTGTTTATCTGTTTTTCCCTCTCCTTTTCCATGTGCTATTTATTTTTATTTTATTTTTCTTTATTTCAATAGCTTTAGAGGGTAGAAGTAGTTCTTGGTTACATGGCTGCATTGTATAGTGGTGAATTTGATTATTTTTTATTATTTTATTTTATTTTGAGTCAGAGTCTCACTCTGTTGCCCAGGCTAGAATGCAGTGACACACTCATGGCTACCGTAGCCTCGACCTGCTGGGCTCAGGCAATCCTTCTGTCTCAACCTCCCAAGTAGCTGGAACTACAGGTGTGCGCCACCATGCCTGGCTAACTTTTTGGTTTATTATAGAGAGGAGGTCTCACCAAGTTGCCCAGGCTGGTCTTGAACTCCTGGGCTCAGGCAATCCTCTCGCCTCTGCCTCCAAAAGTGCTGGATTACAGGTGTGAGCCATTGTGCCTAGCAAGATTATTTTTTAATATTCCCTTTTATCTCTCCTATTAACTATTTAGTCCTAATTATTATCTTTTTTTTAGTGGTTTCTCTAGAGATTATAGTATGCATGCTAAGTTTATCACAGTATACTTTAAATTATTATTTTACCATGTCACAAATAATGAAAGAACCTTACAATTATAGTTTCATTTAAACTCTCATCATTTTTACTATCATTGTCATACTTCTTACTTTCAAGAATCACAGACTTTGCTATCTGTTGTTCAATGTCTCAGCTTCATGTATTTTGTCTAATTTTATAGTTATTTATGGTAGAAAGGTAAGTTCAATACCTTTAATTCTGTCATGGCCAGAACCCATAGTCCCAGTTGCTGTCTTTCAGTTGTTACTCTTTTTGATGATCAAAATGCTTCATTTTTGCCAGAGGGCCAAAATGTGTGTGTATATTTTATGTGCTCCGGTAGCCCTTAAGAGTTTCTCTGCTTTCTGGCGTGAAATGCGATGTCCTAGGCTTATCTTTTATATTTCTTGCCCAGACTGAACTCAGTAATCAGTATTTATTGAGTGCCTCATATGTGCCAGGTACACTGAGTATACTATCTTAAGATACTTTTCATAATTCTATATGGTGAGAAATATTATCCCATAATAAAGGAGTAAATAAAATCTCAGGTTGAGTGAATTGCCAGTGTTTGCCAACCATCCTCTTAATACCATGTCGCAAAGAGTTTGATAAACTATGGCCCCTAGGGCCAAATCTGGGTGAAGACTGTTTTTATAAATAAAGTTTTATTGGTACACAGCCATATCCATTCATTTACATGCTGTGTATGGCTGCTTTTACTTTAGCTGTGAAATTGAGTAGTTACTAGACTGTCCAAAAAGTCTAAAATATTTACCAACTGGCCCTTTACAGAAAAAATTTGCTTATCCCAGCTATAGGAGATCCAGCTTATTCAGATTGGTTTCCTGGCAGCCATCTCTTGTTCCTGTCCACTGTTTTTTTTCTGTGTGACTATATTAAGGAAACAGAGTTTTCATCTTGATCATACTCTTATAAACCTTCAAGGTAAATGTTCTTACTGATAAAATTAGTTTAGCTTAAAAGTAATAGCACAGGCACTAGAGTCATTTAACCCAAGCTTTTAATTCTGGCTCCATCTCTCTGTTGAAAGGGTTATGAAGCCTATCTCATTGGATCATTCTAAGGATAAAGTAAAGTCATGCCCACCAAAAGTTCTTCAAATGGTAGCGATTTTAAATTTTTTATTTATTTTTTGTGAGGTGAGGGTCTCACTCTGTTGCTCAGACTGGAGTCTGGGTGAAATATTAATGTTAAATTTACATCGAAATTTAAATTTTCATTGAAATATTTATGTTAAATTTTGGCAGGATTGAATGCAGGATGAAAGGTTTCTACTGGGAATTTTCAAGCTTCTGTGAACCCATGGAGTTCAGTTTTGTGGAGTCATGGAAGAATGCAGCCTCTTACTTCATTCAGAGCAATGGCTTTTGGTCTTGTCATGATTGGAGTCCACATGAGCTATTTCAATTGAACACATGCCCCTAAAGGTGTTCCTCGGCCACCATCACAAGTTTGAGAGATGTTGCTCAGGGCTGAAGATGTAGATTGAAGAGGCATCCAGACAGCTGCAGCACACTGTGACTTGGAATAATTGCATGATGAGGGCTGGCTATGGCTTGGTGTTTATAATGGACTCTAAAGTCAGAATCACAACTGAGTCACCTGTGCAGCTTACCTAACCTTCAGAATTTTTGTTTTCTCATCTGTGAGATGGCAGTAATAATAGTACTCAGCTCACGAGGGATGTATACAGGGTAATTAGCCCGTTGATGGCATGTGGTGATGCATAGTAAGTGTTAGCTCTTAGTGGTAGTCCTATTGTATAGTAGTAGCAGTTGGTGTACATTGGTTGACATTTTTTTTTTTCTATCCCCACTGCTTACCATACATCTGACACACAGAGGGCTTTCAACAAATATTTGTTGAGTGAGTGAATTGTAAACTTTAGCTCAATAGAAATGGGAGCTCTCTAAATGTACCTCCTAGTCAGAAAATAAATGGGCTGATCACATATTCCACTCTTCTCACTGCCTATGAAACGTGCTATGGTGACTTGGAGTTGTGCACATTGTAAGTAATGGAAGAAAGGACATTATGTGACTCTTCAGGGCTGTTGAATTTCCTCATTAGATGTGCATATTAAAAATCCATTGAGAGAAGATGCTTGTTACTGTCACTTCCATGTAGTGGCGTGTGTGTCCTACTCAACTGTTGCTGCTTTCAGCTCAGATCAGAGAACTCCTTCAGCGCTACTGGATGTACGGTTGATTGTTCTCACAGATAGATCCTTGGGGGGTGGGTTTGGTTATTTTGTTACAAGAGGTGTTAGCAGCAAAACTGGGAGAACCCTGGTTTAATGAGAATCCGAGAATAGAAAGCAGCTCTGGAAATAGCAGTTGTGGTTGATTATAGGCATTAATAAGAGTGAACAGCTTTCATTTTGATAGCTAGGTACTATATTTATATAAAACTTAAGCATATCAGAGTGGTGATTTTATAGACATTATTGTTTAGCTTTTTTTTTTTTTGAGTTGGAGTCTCACTCTGTCGCCTAGATTGGAATGCAGTGGCCGCTCCTGGCCACCGCAGCCTCGACCCGCTGGGCTCCGGCGATCCTTCCGCCTCAGCCTTCCGAGTAGCCGGAATTACAGGCACGCGCTACCACGCCCGGCTGATTTTTTGATTTATTGTAGAGATGAGGTCTCGCCAAGCTGCCCAGACGGGTCTCAAACCCGTGGGCTCAGGCAGTCCACTCACCTCAGCTTCCCAAAGGCACGGGATTACAGGCTGAGCCACTGAGCCCGGCTCTATTGTTTAGCTTTTTACAAAATTAAGAACATGCTGGGTATAGGGCTGTGGGAAACTGAGGCTGGAGGATCACTTGAGGCCAGGAGTTCAAGACCAGCCTGGGCAACATAAGGAGACCCTGTTTCTACATTATTATTATTATTATTTTTTTTGAGTTGGAGTCTTACTGTCACCCAGACTGGAGTGCAGTGGCTGCTCCCGGCCACCGCAGCCTCGACCTGCCAGGCTCTGGCAATCCTTCCGCCTCAGCCTTCCAAGTAGCTGGAACTACAGGGTGCGCTACCACGTCCGGCTAATTTTTGATTTATTGTAGAGATGAGGTCTCGCCTGCCCAGGTGGGTCTTGAACCCTCCCAAAGGCGCGGGATTATAGGCTGAGCCACCGAGCCCGGCTGTTTCTACATTAGATTAAAAAATTCACTGGGCTGGGCATGGTGACTCACACCTGTAATCCCATCACTTAGGGAGGCAAGAAGATTGTTTGAGCCCAGGAGTACAAGACCAGCCTAGGCAACATAGTGAGAAC
>NW_007258385.1:452584-484234 GCF_000164805.1 Carlito syrichta | reverse complement strand
AAAAAAAAAAAAAAAAAAAAAAAAAGATGGGCATGGTGGTATGTGCCTGTAGTCCCAGCAACTTAGAAGGCTGGGGTGAAAGGATTGCCTGAGCCTGGGAGGCTGAAGCTGTGGTGAGCCATGAACATGTCACTGCACTCCAGCCTGAGCAACAGAGTAAGACACCAAGTCAAAAAAAAAGGTTGACCAGACATGTTGGTGCATACCTGTAGTTCCAGCAACTCGAGGCTGAGGTGGGGAAATTACCTGAGCCCAGGAGTTTGAGGCTGCGGCGAGTTGTGATCACACTGCTGCACTCCAGCTTGGGTAACAGAACAAGACCATGTCTCAAAAAAAATTGTTTAAAACAAACCAACTTATAAAGTGTTATGAGAATTAAATGAGATAAGTATAAAGTGCTTAGGCACATGATATGTGTGTGGAGAAGGAAGTATATTTGTCTGTTTGTGGGCCAGGTACTCAGCTAAGCTTGTTGCTGAAAGTAGCAGAGAATAGGACACTCCTTCACACAGTAATCATTTGGAGCATTTGCTGTGTGCCAGGCTTTGTGCTAAGTGTAGAAAAGATGACAGAGTTCATGATCTGGTGAGAGACAGTATCCGGTCTGGTGTAGTTTGTGGAGAGTACCATGGGAAGCCTGCAGAGGGAGCCGGCACCCACCCTGTCTGGGAGCAAACCTGTAAGCCACAGTCTCTCGTGGGGTGTTGCCATCTGTGCTGGCTGTTGCACAGTTCATTTGATCATTCAGCAAATATTTAGTGAGTTTCTGTTATGCACTAGCTGTGATGCTAGGCACTGGGGATTTACCGTTGAACAAAAAGGGTCCTGCTCCCTTAAAATAGACTGTCTAAGAGTGGAGGTTGGCATTAGTTGTGTCATCACATACATGCACAAGCATTTGTTACAGTGGTGAGTCTTGTGAAGGCAAGATGGGTGCCGTATGAACAGGGGGCTTCTTTGTGTATACAATAGGGGATGTGATCGACAGGAGGCTTTCCAAGGAAATCTCTGAACCTCAACCTCACTCTGCATCACCCCAATCTCACTGTTTCCTTAAGGCAGGGACTACAGCCATCTTATTTGTTGGGTGTCCCCAGAACAGCATGTGGCATGTGGTAGGCACTCAGTAGCTGTTTATGACATGAAGGTGGATATGGTTGATCTGAATTCTAAGGGGAAAGTAGAAGTTGTGTGGGAGATGGGGAGGAGGAGACTTCAGGCTGAGGAGCAGCCTGTCAGGGGACCTGGGTGGGTGGAGAGCAGGTAAGGGCCCGACAGGAGGCGGTTTGTGGAGCAGGGAGTGGGAGGGAGGAATCAGATGACCTGGGACCAGGCCATAGTGCCTTAAGGGACCACCACAGGCAGGGTCTGATGTTTCTCCAGAGAGCAGCAGATTTTAAACAGCTAGTGTCATGATCCAGTTTCATGTTGGAACAGTTTCTCTCCAGCTCTGTGGAAGACAGATGCTAGTAGGAGGCTGCAGGGCAAGACTGAATGCAAGAGGGGGATAAAAGATACCACCTGGCCCTGTGGCTGTTGCTGCAGGAAGGGTGGGATTCCAGAAAATAAGAACCCAGGAAGAGAAAGTAAGTGTGTCCAGGAATTTCAGCATGTCAAGCTTGATGTGCCTTTGAGGTGTGTTGAGTGGCTATTGGAGAAGTCTAGGCTGAAGGCACAGACCTGGGAATGGTCTGTGTAGGGCTCAAGGGGAAACCAGAGGCCATCTCTCAGGAGAGAGAGAGGGCTGGGATGAGAGGTTGATAAGGAGTTGAGAGACTCAGCACTGAGTGGCTGGGTGGGAGAGCTTGGGACGCTGGAGGAGCTGCCAGAGAAGCAGGAAGAGAACTGGAGATACAAGACCCCAGAGGGAATGCAAAGGAATGTTCAGAAGGACGAGGGGTTAGTCTGGCCAGGGTTGAGGAGTGAGCACTGGAAAGGGTCCCTTGCTCTGGAGGTTGCCAGTAGCATACTGGTGGAAGAAACCAAGTTGGAATGAGTGGAAGTGAGGAAGTGAAGCCTGGATCAGAGGCAGCTTGTGGAGCCATATGACTGTGTGGACAGAGCAGGCAGGAGAGGGAAATGGAGGGAAGCTGTATTTTAACAGAAGTCTTGAATTTTGTTACAACGTTACAGGAGAAGTTGACTAGTGCAATAAGGTTCTCAGAAGGAGAGGACAGGCTGCTGAACCTGGGGGCTTTGTGCTTGTTGTGTTGGGGATAGTAGTCCTGGTTTGGCAGTGGAGCAGGAGTTGTGCGCAGTGTGGTGGAAGGCACATGTGGGAAAGTAGGGTCTGGGTTGAGGGGTCTGGGTGGGCTCTACCCAGGTGTGCCTGGGTGGCACATTACAGTGACAATTTGGAAAGAGAGTCAGACAGAGTGAGATACTGACTCAAAAAAACCCCCAAAACTCCACAAAACAACAAAAAGCCCAAAGAAATGCACATAAAGCACTTAAAACAGTGTCTGACACATTAAAAAACATTTTTTGGGGGGGTCTCACCCTGTTGCTCAGTCTGGAGATCAGTGGCATGCTCATGGCTCACAGCATCCTTGAACTCCTGGGCTCAAGCGAGCCTCCATCTTCAGCCCAAGTAGCTGGGACTACAGGCATGTACTACAATGTCTGGCTAATTAAAACATTTTTTTTGGTAGAGATGAGGTCTTTCCCGGGCTGGTCTCTATCTCCTGGGCTCAAGCCATCCTCCTGCCTCAACCTCTCAAGATGCTGCAATTACAGGTCTGAGCCACCGCTTCTGACCTATTTGACACATTTTAAGTGTTCAAAAAGAGTTAGTGATAGAAATAGAAGTAACCATGATCATATAGTTTTGGGGTCTCAGATGCTGTTGTTTCATTGCTTAAAGCACCAGATGGCGACAAAGCCGTACATCTTAAGCTTACATTTTACTGAAAGGTCTCCGAGCAGGTTAACTTTTCTTCAGTTTCCTAGTTTACGCAAAGTGCGGTATTTTGTTTCTTTCCTTCCTCCTTCTGACTTTCTTTCCTTTCAGCCTTTTGGTTGAAACGCATTTGTTTGAGGCTCTTATTTAAATTTTATTCATAAAATTAAAAAAAAATTTGGTTGACGTAATGTATGCACACAGTCAAAAACAAGACTGTACAGAATAGCTATTGGTGGTAAGCGCGATGCATTGCATGGTCTGCTGTGCCTGCACCCTGTCCTGCTCCCCGAAGCACCTACTTGTAACCATTACTATTGCCCTGTACTTTTAAAGAGCTGAATTTCATATCACTTCCACCAACACGTCTCGCAGTGTGACTCTTCTCTAGTATTCCTTGGAGTTCAGTAGAGGAGAAGAGCGTGGGTTTTGTCGTGTGCTTCCTCTGTGCCTATCACTGTGATGGACTTTCAGCAAAGCCCCTGTTCTCAGCTGGTCACTGGGGGAGGTCGGCAGTGCAGCGTCATACGTGCTTTGGGGGAGGAGCACTCAAGAGGGAGGACACCTGGCCTCTCCTGGGATGAATGCCTGTAAGAGGTGACACCTGCTCAGGGATGCAGGTAGGATCTGATTTGATAGCTAAGGAGAGGGTGCTCCTCCTGGCAGGGGGCTGGGGGTCAGAAATACCCAGTGGCAAGCTCATAGGAAGCTGCTGTGGCTGGGGGCAGACTTTGGAGTTGGAGCTAAGGATGTGGTGGTGAAGCTGGCACGGAGAGTGAGGGTCAGTCATGAGGGTATTTCTTGCTGTGTCAGAAATTGGATCTTGTCTGAAAATAATAAGGAACCGGTGCTTTTTCTTTTTTGAGAAACTTGCTCATGGCAGATCTTTCTGCCACAAATCTTCCTTTTTCCTTCTCTTCTTGCTAATGAACTCTGTTTTAAAACTTAAAAAAAAAAAGGAACCATGGAAGGATTTTAATAACAAAGCAACATGGCTCCATTTGTGTTTTGTGAAGATCACTCTTGAAGCAGTGTGCAGAATATACTTCGTGGTTTGAGGCCAGTTAGGAGCTGACTGACAATCTAGGTGATACTTGGCAAGAGCCTGCTCTAAGGCAGTGGGAAACCGGGGCAGGGCTGGGTCTGAGAAGGAGGAAGACTTGGCAGGCTTGGAGGGGAGGGGAAAGTCCAGAGCGGCTCCTAGATTTCTGGCTGGAGTAGCTGACCACCTGTGTTTTCTGCATGTGCGCTGGGACGTCTGTGTGAAGATTGTTGAACCTGACCTGACTTTGGAGACAGCAGTGCAGCTGGACTCGGGAGACCCTCTGCTCTTACTAGTTTCCCACCTTCAGCAGGTTACTTACCAACTCCAAACCCCAGTTTCCTTTTGATTAAATGAGGAATAGTGGTTATATCTACCAAAGGCTCTTAAGTTTATTGAAAGGAAGAGCATCATGAACACTGGTCATGGCCAGAGCAGGCGATCAGTGAAGTGGTTTCTGTCTTTCCTTTTAAGGTTCAGAAGGACTAGAGTGCCTTCAGGCTTGTTGCTCCTTATGTGAAGTGAGCAATTTTGGGCAATACAGTGTCCTGTGGAAAATAACTGCTTAAAAGACTAAATCTTATGTAGCTCATTCTTTACACCCTCATAGAGGGCTTAGAATTTTATTTATTCAAAACACCTTTTTTCCCAGTCACTGCGTGTGTCATGGGTCCCCATTTACCATTGACTTTTTCCCTTGTTTAGAAAGCATGCACCTTCATCAAATCTAACCTTGATCCCAGCAATGTGGATTCCCTCTTCTATGCTGCCCAGTCCAGCCAGGCCCTCTCAGGGTGTGAGGTAAGTCCAGGTTACTATGTTGACATTTACTTTCAACTGTAAAATGCATTTTTAAAAGGGGAGGGTCATGTCAGATGTTTTTTTTTAATATATATACAGTGAGGAATCCATTGGTGTGAGCGGGAATTCCATCTCTGTGAATTTTTTTTAAGAAAGTATAGTTTGTTAATTTTTCCTAAGTTTTCACGCTTTTCATGGGTTTTAAATAACCTTTTCTTAACAGTTTTTACCTTTCTTTTAGAAGGCCTTAATTTTTTTCTTCCTGTCATTCTTTAACATTTAAAAATGTTAGAGTATACCCTCATGTCAGGTTTCTGGAAATCATTTTATTGAACACAGGGGAACCACACACGCAGACAATTCACTTGTCAGCATCTTTTTGAAATTGTGGTGCTGGAGTTTGACATACATGCAGTGCCGGTGTCTGGGGATTGGAGGGGGAATGAACATGTGCCAGGCAGGTGTGACTGTGGCAGCTGCCCTGAATGCTGTTGGCATGCCTGTTGCAAATTGCCAAAACCTGTTCTCAAACTGTGTCTGCCAATTCTTTCTTAGATCTCTATTTCGAACGAGACCAAAGATCTGCTTCTGGCAGCCGTCAGTGAAGACTCCTCTGTCACCCAGATCTACCATGCAGTTGCAGCCCTAAGTGGCTTTGGCCTTCCCTTGGCATCCCAGGAAGTGCTTGGTGCCCTTACCTCTCGTCTGAGCAAGGAAGAGACCGTGCTAGCGTGAGTTGTCATCTTAGGCACCTCCTAGAGTTCCTTTGTCTTGCGTACGATCCTGAGAGGGTTTGTTCACTGGTTCCGCAAGTACTTCCTGAATACCTGCCATGTGCCAGGTACTCTGTGGGGCATCCCAGACATAATAGTAGTGCCAGGCAGGCAGAGGCCAAGGGCTGAGTCAGCATGGACACAGCACCACCCAGAGACCCAGTGGCATTTTAAGGTTAGAGAGTGAGTGTAGGGGTAGGTAACTGAGGAAAGCCAGTGTTCTCACAAGGAGGTGTGGCTGAGATGCCACGGCTTACTAGCGGTGGAGGCTCTGCAGTGGAGGCTCTGCGGTAGAGGCTCACAGGATCCTGGAAGTCATGGCAGCTGCTGTTTGTGGGAGAGGCAGGTGCCCCAGAGGGTGGGTGCTCCCCTGTCTGCCAAGTCCTAGATGAAGGAGAAGCACCTCAGAGGAGAGGGAGGAGGATAGATTTCCTGTTTACGATAAACAGAAATGTTGCAACTGACTTCAGGATGCTTGCTGACTTTTAAGTGATAACATATGTAGGTTTTTTCTTTAACACTAAGACTCTTCACTTAAGATTAATTTTTTGTTTTCTTTTGCATCCCCCATCTAATGACAATCCCTGAAAGAGGGTGTGGAGTACCTACCTGGAGTCCTCTTAGCAGGAGGTTGATGACACCAGTCCTGTCTTTCAGAACAGTGAGCTTGCTCCCTATGGGTTTTGCTAACCACCAGATTGTCTCAAAGCTTGAAGCTTTGTTAAGAGCAGGGTCACAGTCAGCTTACATTCTGTCTGTCATTCTCATGGCCTGCTCGTGTCCACACAATAGTGATCAGTGACTCTGGGCTGCTATTTCCCTGTAGCTGATATTTTGTGTATACTTTCCCAGTGCTTGACCCTTTTGATCCTTTGGCTTCAGACTACCATATTTTGATCTCTGCTCATAATTCTTTGCAGGTAATGCTTCCCCAGTTACTACTATCTCACGTTGTGATGTCACTCACTGTTAGTGTCTTAGATTGATGCTACCTTCTACAAAAAACTTTCTCATTTCTCTCCCAAGCAAAAAGGAGAATCTCCTTCCTCAAAATCCCAGAACAGGAAGAAGTGCATCCACTTTGGACTCAGACTTGAGTTTGAACACCAGCTGTGTCCTTCCTTACTGTGTGACTTTAGGCAAATTACTAACTTCTCTGAACTTCGTCTGTAAAATAGGACCAATAATCCTTACAGCATAGAGCAAGCACCAGGATTAAATGAGATAGTAGATGTGAAAAGTTTGGTGTAGTGCTTGGTTCTTAGTGAACCAAGAGTGCTTTAAAGTGCAAGAAGCAACTCCTTTTCAAGACCATTTTCTTCTTAGGTCCCTTTCTTAGGGAGCTTGTTACTTCCTTTGTTGTGTTATAGTTTTGTCTATGTTAGATCACAGGCTTTTTTTTTTTTTTTCTTAAGGACAGAGTCTCACTCTGTCACCCAGGCTGAAATACAGTGTCATCGTAGCTCACTGCAGCCTTGAACTCCTGGGCCCAAGTGATCCTCCCACCTCAGCCTCCAGAGTAGATGGGATTATAGGCATGAGCCACCGTGCCTAGCCATAAGCTTCTTTATTTGAAGTCCACATAGAGTCTGGCACATGGTATTGCCCAAAAAAGAATTAATGAAGCCTGAAACTTTACTTTGTGTTTCTATTGTCTTGTAGAAAGCTTACAGCTGGAAAGAGCACATACTTTTGGATCACATAGAACTGTGTTCAAATTCAAATCCTGTTTAATACCTCTGTGACCATGAGAGACTGTTGAACCCCATGTTTTCATCTATGAAACCAAGAGAATGATATCTGTGTCATAGAAATATGTGAGGATTATATGAGGATGCCTCATATAATATCACTACTACCTTGTCCTATTTAAGGAAATGTGGCATAAGTCAGAAATCTTCTAAATGGGTCTTCTGTATTTAAGTGAACTCATTCTAGGAAGTATATGATTGTAAGCTTGTCTTGAATGGAAAAAAGAACATATTTATAGGTTTGACTGAACCATCTGAGAAAATGTCATTGTGGTCTCTCATAAACCAGTTTCCCTAAATCATCTGCTGTATATGAGCAAGATAGGGTCTGCTTTCTTAGTATTTGAATAGCGTGCTCCAGAGAGAAGGAAATTGCTAGCTGGGAGTAACTAATTAAAGTCAGTGACAAAACTTTTCTAATGCTAAGTGAATTCATTTCATTCGAAACCTTGTGAGATTGTTAGCAGCATGGTACTCACTCGTGCCAAAGAGAAAAAAATGATATCTCAGTTGAAAAGTTCTTTCTAGGCTATCTTGACACTCTTTTCTGAGCTCAGCATTTACCATGGCAGATTTGTGAGTTTTATCTTGTTTGGAAATTCAGGTTTCATTTTCTCACATACATAATAACAACAGGCCATAGGAGTTGTTGAATACTCTGGGGCTTCTCTCTCTCTGAATTGTGGCTCCTCTGTTTTCCAATTTGTCATCTTAAATGGAGTTAGTTTCCATGGAAGGAATCTAAATTGTTATGATCTTGACATAAGCAGACAGATTCTTGCTCTCCATTCTGACACATTGACTTGATAAGTGGTGGTTTTACACAAGGGCCCAGTCATCTCAGGAATTCAGAAATCATTGGGGGTGGGAGAGTGAAGTAGCAGTTTAACCACCAGGGGGCCTCAGCTTTCCTCATTTCATCCAGAAATCACCGTTTATATTTTCCAAATTATGTGCATTAAGAGAATACAATCTCATAAACCTTATGTATTTATGCCTACCATTTTTCATCTTAAAAAGTTTAACTTACAGAGTACACTCAAAAATGGATAAAAATATATATGAATAAGCCATTAAAAAGGATGACGTGCTGACATATACTGTAACATGGATAAGCCCTGAAAACATTATGCCGAGTGAAAGAAGCCAGATACAGAAGGCCACATATTGTATGATTCCACTTATATGAAATATCTAGATAGATAAAGCCATAGAGATAGAACATAGACCCCTGGGGGTTGCCAAGGGTGGAGGAGAGACAGAAGGGGAAGAAACTACTTAATGGGTATGGGGCTTTATTTTGGACTGATGGAAATATTTTGGAACTAGACAGAGGTGGTAGTTGCATAACATTGGGAATATAGTAAATGCCACTGGATTGTTCAAAATGGTTAAATTTTATGTGAATTTTACTCAAAAAATTCATTAACTTTTGAAAAATGACATGTATGAATAAGTTACAGGATTGTATGATCTGATAAAACAGTGTTTATCAATTGGAGATTAAATGAGTAAATTATGGTACATTTAGGCAGTGGAATACTATGTCATTGTTAATAAGAATAAAATACATTTATATGTACTCATGGAAAGTTGTATTCATATATATGTGAAAATATATATATATAAAAAATATTTTTTTCTGACGAGACTTGGGACTGGGCCAAGACCTGGTCCTGGCCCCCCCCCAGGACTGTATAAATATATTATTAAGCTGAGAATAAATTGGAGGACAGCTATCTTTTAAGGGTAGGTGTTAACAGGAGTTTTAACTTCCTTAGTAATGTATTGTGTGAATTTTTTGACAAATATATACTTTTACAATAAAAAACAAATAAATGATAGCAAAAGGAAAAAAAGGAATAGACTGGTTCTGGAGCCAAGTCCTCTGTGCCTTTTCTTTTATGCCTGAAGGATGAGTGGCCCTGACTTCAAGTCTCCCAGCTGAATGGTAGCCCAAGTAGTAGCTCTTCAACACGTGTTTACCAACTTCCTCTTCATGTTGCCTAGTTGGGTTTCAGAAAAGTAGCTCCAAATTCCACCCAGCAGTTTACAGATGTAGATTCTACAAGATTTCTTTGACCTTAGAGTAGGAAAAATAGAAAATTAATAGGCAGCCACCTTCTGCCAGCACATTGCCCTGTGCAGCATAGGGGATGCCACGCACACTGGGGTTGAATCCTGTTCTCCCTCAGAGCATGTCTCATGCAACTTGAATTCTGAGTCTTAGTGTCCTGTGTGTGATGCCATTAGGAGCCAAATCAGTTTTCCAAACTGAACGTGTGCTCCCTCCCTCCTCTGTGCCCGCAGTTCTCATTGCTGGTTCTGTTTCCTGGATTGCCTTTCCAAGCTGTGACGATCTTTTCCAGTCTTTGTCATCTCTCTCCCAACTAGATTGTAACTAAACTCCTTAAGGACTGAGACCAACCTGTACTTCTAAAGAACAGGAGTGGGATGTTGATGAAGATACAGGAAGGGTGAGTAGATGGAAAGAGACTTGCCATTCATTGGAGTTCTGCACTCTACCTTCCAGAACAGTCCAGGCTCTGCAAACAGCATCCCACCTGTCCCAGCAGGCTGACCTGAGGAGCATCGTGGAGGAGATTGAGGTGTGACTCTGTTCTGCCAAATAGGTCTCTCCATTCCTAACTTTGACCCCTGTAGAAGAGTCTTACAGATAGACATGCATGGTTTATCACAGCCAGCTATGCTGCTTTTTATATCTGTGGCACACTTACGTTCTTTGTATTAGAGTAATATGTCCTAAGGAATACTTGTGCCCAGTACATAATAGGTACTCAGTAAGTGGTCACTGTAGTTTTATTCTTGCTCTTTCCTTTTTTTGTTCAGGACATCCTGCTCTTCTGGGGCCACTCATGGACTGCATAGCCAGTGATAACAGGCAGTTCTGCCAGTGTTGTCACTGGATGCTTCAGAGACACATTAGCTGCCTGGTCATGTTGCCCAGGAGAGCAGTGTGTCTCCCTCCATCTTTCAGAGCATTGTATAAGAAAGGGAAATGCCGTGCTTTGTAGGTTGTATCCAGATGGATGCCATGGACTCCATCTGTGTCCTGATGCTTCCTGGGTATACGGAAGCCTGGCCCACTGGCTTTCCGCCAGTGACTTCAGTGCTATGACTCCTGGACTTGAGCATGAGTACAATAGGCCAGGGAACGAGGACCCCTGGAAATGCAGATGATACTTTCCTCTTCAGATGTCAAATACACTTGAGTCTCTACCTCAGCACCTTTTTTGAGAAAATACTAAGTGACCGAGATGGTCTTCACATTTAGAGTGAGAGATTTCTCAAAACTGTCTGCATTGGGGTTGTCAGTGGTTTCTGCATCCCATTTCTGCTGTCATTTTACACCCAACATGCTTCCGTTTTGTTGTGACAGGATCTTGTTGCTCGCCTGGATGAACTGGGAGGCGTTTATCTCCAGTTTGAAGAAGGACTGGAAACAACAGCGTTATTTGTGGCTGCCACTTACAAGCTCATGGACCATGTGGGGACTGAACCATCCATTAAAGAGGTACCTGTCTAACAGTTCTCAGGCATGAAACCCAAAGGTTTGTCAGCTTTATCTGCTGAGGATAGCTTTTTTGTGTGTGTGTGTGTGTGTGTGTGTGTGTGTGTTGGAGTCTCACTCTGTTGCCCAGGCTGGAGGGCAGTGGCACGCTCCCGGCCACCGCAGCCTCGACCTGCTGGGCTCTGGCGCTCCTTCAGCCTCAGCCTTTCAAGTAGCCGGAACTACAGGTATGCACTACCACACCCGGCTAGTCTTTTTTTTTTATTTATTGTAGAGAATGAGGTCTTGGCAATTTTCCAGGGCGGGTCTCGAACCCACGGGCTCAGGCAATCCACTCACCTCAGTCTCCCAAAGTGCTGGGATTAACAGGCTGAGCCACTGAGCCTGGCTGAAGATAGCTTTTTTCAAAGCAGGATGTTCAGACAATACCTTGAGGTATTCTCACTCAGTGTCTTGGGTTAAACACTAAGAATGAGAAAAAGAAAGATGTAATGCCTGTCTTCAAGAAGCTGGTTGTCAGTGGGACAGACATGTATATACATCACAGCACTTGCTTCCACTGGGGTGTGTAAATGTCATGAGAGTGGCATGAAGGCCAGGTGGATTGCCCTTGTCTCACCTCCCTTTCTTCCTGATACTCCTGCCTGTCTCATGGGTGCTTGCCACTTTGGTGACCCACGCAAATCCTCTTTCTCTGGTAAGTGCCCTGTACTTCAGAATTGCTTGCTCGCCTCCGTATCCTCACCAGAGGCTAAATCTTAGCTCATCTTTGCTGATGGCCATCATTCACTGTGAGGCATGTGTGTCTACCAGACATCTGCTGAGAAATGGGTTTTTTTTTTTCCCCAAGAGGCACTTGTTAACCTGTAGGAAACGAGCTGAAGTGTGTGTGTGAAGTCCTATCCAAGTGTGACCTTCTTTGTAACCCTTGTCTCTGAGACAGTTACCACCCCTTGATCTAAAGTACTTAAGATGTAAGCTGCTATTATTTAAATTTTAGAAGGAGAGATTTGGGTTCTCAGTTAGAACTTTCTTTATTATGCATTATGAGTTTTATGCCAGATTTCTCTGAATAAACAGTAAATAATTTTCTGTCTTGGATAATTTGCATTAACTTTATATTTTCTCCAGAGGAGATAGGATCAAATAATGTATTCATGTGTTTGCATTCCTATTGTGTCTTTTCCGTTATCCTAAGTGTAGAAGGTCTGGAAATAACACTCCCTTTTAATGTGTTGTGAGTGAAAGTGCAGGAATGTGGGGTCTCATGGTACAAGTTACTTGGGATTCTCCTATACAGTCAAGTGGATGAATTTGTGATATTGCACGTATACAACTTAAACTTTTTCTTCCCTTATTTCCAAGCTTCTACTAACTAGTATTTAGTTGGACTAATTTTGCTATCACAGATTTTGACACAGCAATTCTGGTGAGCAGTCGTACATTTTAACATGTCAACAGCCTGGTGATAGAAAAATGTAATTGGTACAATTAAAGAAAATTATTTCATGTCGACTGTGAATAACATTGTCAGGAACGAGGGAGCTCTTTTGTTAGATGGTAGATTTTAAAAACAAAACTGATTGAGGTAGAAAATGTTTCCTCTCAAAGCAAACAACCTCCAGAATTTTAATAATGCCTTTTAGGGTCCACTTTTTTTTTAAAAATTGCTTTTAATTTTCTCCTCTAATGTAGTCCATTAGTTTGTAATGGAGAGTTATTTTTGTTTCTTTTAGTGTACATTTTAGCTATAAAGTTTGGTCTTATAAATACGAACTTTGGCTGGGTACAGTGACTCATTCCTCCTGTCCCAGCACTTTGGGAGGCCAAGGACTGCTTGAGCCCAGAAGTTTGAGACCAGTGTAGGCAACATAGCAAGACCTCGTCTCTACAAAAAATAAAAAACTTAGCCAGGTGTGGTGGCATGACCCTGTAGTCCCAGCTACTTGGGAGGCTGAGGCAGAAGGATGGCCTGATCCCAGAAAGTCAAGGCTGTGGTGAGCCATGATCATGCCACTGAACTCTATTCTGGATGACAGAGTGAGACTCCAACTGAATAATAATAAAGAAAAAAAGAGGCCGGGCTCGGTGACTCAGCCTGTAATCCTGTGCTTTGGGAGGCCGAGGTGATTGAGTGAATTGCCTGAGTCCGTGGGTTCGAGACCCACCTGGGCAACTTGGTGAGACCTCATCTCTGCAATAAATCAAAAAAATTAGCCAGGCGTGGTAGCGCGCACCTGTAGTTCTGGTTACTTGGAAGGCTGAGGTGGAAGGATTGCTGGAGCCCAGCAAGTTGAGGCTGCGGTGGCCGGGAGTGGCCACTGCACTCCAGTCTGGGTGACAGAGTGAGACTCCAACTCAAAAAAACAAAAAAAAGAAAGAAAGAAAGAAATGCAAACGGTGCCTCAATGTACTGCTTACAAGTAGGTTGGAAGGGAAGGTAGTTTAGCTGGGAGGGTGATGGGAATCAGAAAAGAACAGACTTTCTTGTGAAAGGACTTTGTAAACAAACAGACCTCCATTTGAATTTTGTTCTTACTATTTTTGTTGTTGTTGTTGTAACTTGTAGAAGTTAAGCTATTTGGCCCCCTTTGGCCTCAGTTTCTTCATCTGGAAAACATTGGTAATACTAGTCTTCTAGAGTTTTTGTCAAGATTTGGGTTAATGAATGTAAAACACCTATCACAATACTTGGCATTTGTAGGCATTTAACAAATGATTACTGTTGTTTGTATTTTTAAATGTACATTCATATCTCAGTAGTTTTCTGGAAGTACCTTGCATGGTATAAGTAAACATTCATTAAATGTTTGACAAATAAATGTATGAATTTCAGTTTATAATGGAAGATAGAAAAAAATCATCCAAATCTAAGTTTTAAGTTTAAATACCAAATATTTGGTTTTTTTTCTCTACCAATTTGGGTTAATGATTAAAAGACTTTTCATGGGATCACCTGAAACACTTAAGGAATGACTTGCATCAGTTGAGGAGACAGAGTGATCCTCCCATCTTTCTGCTGAAGGAGGCTCTGCAACTGCATTTCCTTTCTCTTTCAGGACCAAGTCATCCAGCTGATGAACGCAATCTTCAGCAAGAAGAACTTTGAGTCACTCTCAGAAGCCTTCAGCGTGGCCTCTGCTGCTGCGGTGCTTTCTCACAATCGCTACCACGTGCCAGTTGTGGTTGTGCCTGAGGGCTCTGCTTCCGACGTTCAGGAACAGGCCATCCTGCGGGTATGACTTCTGTGCCCAGAGTGTGCCACTGACTGCTGTTTCTAGTGGAAGACTTTCAGAAGTTGTAGCCCGTACCAGAATATACCCTTCACATGTAGGGCAACTCTTTTCCCTTAGCCTCAAAATGGGGACATGGCCATTTGTGACTGGGCAAACCAGTCACAGAACTTTTAAAAATCTATCAAACAGAAACTTTTTTTTCCTAGATTTTAAATGTACAGGCTTTCAGTAAAGTGCTGGAAAATTGCATTTCTAGGTACATAGCTCCAGATGTATAGAGAAGTCTTGCTTCTAAAATGCATTTCCCATTACCAAAACTTCCTAAATACACTGTTTTAAGACAGCTGTTTTTGTTCCCAAGTAATTCTTGTGCTTTATAGTTGTTGAAATAAGGATCAGGTCTCTTCCTCCCTGGTACTGATTATGCTATGAAATGGCAGAAAGATACACAGTCCTCCTCTTAGCAGTAAGAATAGATTTCTCTTTGGCGTTAACTCTTTGGACAGCAAATGCACAGGTCTTTAATATGCTTAGAAGTTTCGTCTCAAATGGGGCATTTTGTTCCTGTTGTTTGGAAACCAGTGATAAGTGAAGATCTTCATAAGAAATTAGCATTTTATGTTTAGACATTGGGGTTCCACATAGGACAGTCCTGTGTGTCTCATTAGCTCTACTTTGGTGGCCCCTGCACGTATCCTGAGGAAGTGTTCAGAATCACCTGTCTTCTCCCTTCCATACAACTCACATCCCTCAACAAAGGCTTGGGTAAGAAATAACCCGATTCACATGCTTCACTGTGAGTCAAGTGGGACTAAGAGAACAGACTGAAGAAAGTATTGGCTCTGAAGCTAGATAGGTGAGTTTGAGTCCTGACTCAACACCTAACTGGCCATGTGGCCTTTGGCAACCCTTGACCTTGTGAGGCCTCCGTCTTTTCATCTGTAATACAGGGATTATGCTGTCTATCTCATATGGTCGGTGAGAGGATATGTGTAGAGGGCCCAGCTTGGTGTATGGCCTATAGCTGACTTTCAACAAATTATAGTTATTAATGTCATCCACATTTCTTGAGGTACCCTATTGCTGATACCTTCCTAAAGTGTATTTCTAGCTGATGATTTTTTTTTAGAGATTCTGTAGTAGAATGAATAGAGCAGGGAATCAGAGAGAAAGAAACAACTTCCTGGGTAATTTGGGACCTGTCATTTTCTTTCCCTGCGCTCTAGTTTCCTTATCTGAAAACTGAGATCACTGGGCAAGGCCACCTTTAGGCTCTTCCCAACTCGACCATTCTGTAATCTGTTCCTTCTTTGTCGAGTTGTTTTCTCTTTATCTGCTCTCTGGTAGGCAGGAGACCCACCAATGATCAGTGAAGATTTCCTGAAAGGAGGCGCTTGCTCTTCTGCAGAGTTTGAACCCTATAGATAAAATACCCCAGTAACAAAATTCTTTGCTTCCTCAGTCTATTGCTACAGATAATTTCTTACATTTATTTCCAGTTACAAGTCACCAATGTTCTGTCCCAGCCTCTGACTCAGGCTACTGTTAATCTAGAACATGCTAGATCTGTTGCTTCCAGAGCCATTGTTCTCCAGAAGACATCCTTTGTCCTGATTGGGTAAGTCCTGGTCATATCTTGGCAGAGCGCCAACCTGTTTGCTTAAGTTAGTTAGCCTGCAGCCAGTGTAGCAGATTAATATGGATATTGCCAAGATCATAAAACCAAACTTACCTAGATTTCATTTAGGCAAATTTGATATACTGGTATCAAAATCTTGCAGTTGAAGATGAAAAGGATTTTTTTTTTTTTTTTTTTTTTTTGAGTTGGAGTCTCACTCTGTCGCCCAAACTGGAGTGCAGTGGCCGCTCCCAACCACCGCAGCCTCGACCTGCTGGGCTCCGGCAATCCTTCCGCCTCAGCCTTCCAAGTAGCTGGAACTGCAGGCGCACACTACCACACCCAGCTAATTTTTGATTTATTGTAGAGATGAGGTCTCACCAAGTTGCCCAGGCAGATCGCGAAGCAAAGGATTTTTAAAACTAAAATAATTTTGGTTTTACTGTTTTATTCCCTATTTCTAGTTGATTCTGTTTTGTCACTGTGATACAAGTAGTATTTTATAATTTAATATTTACTGATGCATGAGTAATGCATTTTTTTCCTGATATATAAGTAATACATGTTTATTATAGGAAAAATACAGAAAAGTTAAAAAAAGAAAATATGATTCACCCATCATTCCAGAGATAAACTACTGCTAATATTTTGCAATCTTTTTTGTCACTCTTTTCTATGTATATAAATAAATGTTTAAAATTGAATTAGGATTATGCTTTATACATTTTTCCATAGGATTAACTGTTCTACATTCATTTTTAATAGCTGCATGTTATTGTTATATAACTTTTTAAGCAAGCCAGGAGCAATAGTGTATGCCTATAGTCTTAGCT
Source organism: Carlito syrichta (assembly GCF_000164805.1). Taxonomy (NCBI): domain Eukaryota; kingdom Metazoa; phylum Chordata; class Mammalia; order Primates; family Tarsiidae; genus Carlito; species Carlito syrichta. The sequence goes on along the minus strand of NW_007258385.1, from coordinate 467,749 downwards.
ACTTGAGAGGCTGAGGTGGGAGGATCACTTGAGCTCAGGAGTTTGAGACTAGTCTGGGCAACACAGTGAGACCCTGTCTGTAAAATAAAATGAAATGAAATGTAAAGTAAAATAAAATAAAATGCACATATATAAATGACCTGTTTTATATTAAATTGTAGAAAGCTACCAGAAGGAAGCTTGAATTTTAGGAGCTGAGAAGGAAGCAAAGGAAAAGAAAACTTTGGAAATTTTGGAAACTTAGGAGAGAATATATAGTTTTCAAGGTTTTAACAGTTTTTAAGTTTTTCAGTTTTCCCCACACGAATCTGTGATTGAGCATGAGATTGCCCAAGTGCATTGGGAAGTCAAAAGTCTCAGAACTGGGAAAGCCCTGTAGTGTTTCAAAGAGACACTTTGTAGCTCTGTTTGTTATATTCATGACTTTCCTACATGAGTTCTTGCTAAGCCTACCATCATTCTTAACAGGGACATTTTTGAACTAAACTTCATGAATGTCAAGTTTTCCAGTGGTTATTATGACTTCTCTGTCAAAATTGAAGGTGACAACCGCTATATTGCAAATACTGTAGAGGTAAGTGCAACTCTTTTTATCCTGTTAATATATCCAAGGAAATGGGCATCCAAATAGATATCCAGCATTAATTGTTTAGTATATTGACTTTTTTTTTTTTTTGCAACCAAGCTAATGTGACCATGTTAAGAGAGGGATAGGTTCAAACTATGCTGTTTGATAGACTTAATGAAGGCAGTAAAATCAAGAACTTGCTCATTCCAAGTTTTCTTTTATTTGTGAGTTATTCACTTTCCATTATAATTTAGCATTACTGTCTTACATAAAATTTAAGAAGTAGAAAAAATAAAAATCGCTCATAATTCCACTGAGGCATGCATCTTAAAATGTTTTGTATAGTAGACCTTGGTAGGTTTAGAAAAGTGCTTGATGCCAATAAGTGACAAAAAACCTCAAGTGACACATACACAACACTGTAAGGAAACTGTCTGGGTAAGGTATAAAAGAAAATGGGCACTCTTTCATGATGAGCTGTGTTTCAGATGTTGAGCTATTGCTAGTTGGATTGAAGATCCAAGAAGCCCTAAGGATAGAAAGTTTAGCCTCATTCAACTGCTGCTTTGTGGTAATGAGGTATTTCACATTAGTGTTTTTCCTACCTAATTGAAGTTTACCCTTACTGGTTCTGTGGCTTTCATTTTAGGCTTTTTAGATAGAGGCTTATTTCAGCTGAATCACACATATCTATACCTTCTTAAACTCTGGAGTATGGCTAAAACTTTTCTTTGAACCAATATCATCAATGTGAACCCTTCATGGAATGCCTGTTACAGGAGAAGTACAGTTCTGCTTACATTAGTCTGTTCTTATAAGCAGCTCCGTGGGGTAGAGTCATCTCCATTTTATAGATGAGGCTCAAAGGGTTAGAGTAATTTGTCCAAGGTCACCCAGTCTGTGTGTGGGTGGATCTCCTGCACGGTCCCAGTAGTTAGTGTGCTCTGGAGAACACAGCCAGCCTCAGAGGCTGCAGAGTTGTGCACCACTCCAGAAGCCGGCCTCCTTGTCACGTTCCCTTCACCTCTCTTCCACCTCTGTCAGCTGTCATTTCTCAGTGACACTCAGTTTCTGCTGCTGTGTCTTTACTGCGTCTACCTGACAACCTCATTGTGCATTCTACTGGGTAGGAACCTTGCAGTGGTCCTGGGCCTTTCCTGAAATATTCATTGTATGCTGTTTGTGACAGCTGTTTTCTTCACTTTTCAGGTGTCATTTTCTACTCACTTTTTTTTTTTTTTGAGTTGGAGTCTCACTCTGTTGCCCAGACTGGAGTGCAGTGGCCGCTCCCGGCCACCGCAACCTCGACCTGCTGGGCTCCGGCGATCCTTCCGCCTCAGCCTTCCACGTAGCTGGAACTACAGGTGCACGCTACCACACCTAGCTAATTTTTTAAAAATTTACTGTAGAGATGAGGTCTCGCCAAGTTGCCCAGGCGGGTCTCGAACCCGCGGGCTCAGGCAATCCACTCACCTCAGCCTCCCAAAGGCGTGGGATTACAGGCTGAGCCACCAAGCCTGGCTCTACTCACTTTTTAAAATTAAATTTTATCTTTCCATTGTGAGATAATTTTAATTGTTATAAACATTGCAGAAATAGTATGTAGAATTCCCATGTACTTTTCATGCAGCTTCCCCAAGTTGGTATTTTATGTAACTATAATTGTCAGTACTAGGCAATTAACATTGGTATAGTACTACTAACTACTCTATAGATCTTAATTCAGATTTTGCCAGTTGTCCCACTAATGTCCCTTTTCTGGTCTAGGATTTATCCTTTAATTGTCACTCCCTTTAGTCTCCTTCAATTTAAGATAATCTCTTTTTCTTTCATGACCTTGACACTTTTGAAGAGCCAATAACTTTGTAGAATGTTTCTCAGTTTGGGCTTACTTGATCTTTCCTCAGGATTAAGTTCAGGTCATGCTTTTTTTTTTTTTTTCTTTGCAGTAATAATCCAAAAGCAGTGTTCTGCCCTTTGCAGTGTAAGAAGTGTATGATATTGATATTTCTCTTATTGGTCATGTTAATCTTGATCACTTGAGTTAGGTGGTATCTGTGAGGTTTCCCATTGCAAAGTTGTTATTTTTCTGCTTTGTAATTGAGTGTCTTGTGGGTGATCCTTTAAGACTCCACAGATATCCTTAAAATCTTGTCTGAAAGAAGTAGGCAGCTAGAAAGTTTGACCTTTTCAAAAATAGGGCATTACTTAACATAGGTAGATTAAAACACTTGTATCTGGAAAATTGCTAAAAGGCAATTTTCTCTTTCATTCCTTCCACTTTTTTTTTTTTGAGTCGGAATCTTACTCTGTCTCCTGGGCGGGAGTGCAGTGGTACACTCACGGCCACCGTAGCCTCAGCCTGCTGGTTCAGGTGATCCTTCCATCTCAGCCTTCCAAGTAGCTGGGACTACAGGTGTGTGCCACCACACTCAGCTACATTTTTTATTTATTGTAGAGACGAGGTCTCACCAAGTTGCCCAGGCTGGTCTTAAACCCTTTGGCTCATGCAGTCCTCTTGCCTCCGCCTCCCAAAGTGCTAGGATTGTAAGCATGAGCCACTGTGCCTGGCCCCTTCTGCATTTTAAAACTGGAATTCTATTGTGAGAAAACAGCTTTATTTATTCAATTATTTGTAATTATAATACTTATACATTGTACATTTCTATAACGTATTGTATCATGGATGTTTATTTTACTGTTAGCTTATAATACATTCATTACTGTCATTTATTTTATTGCTTATATCATTCTAGGTTTGACCTTTGGAGAGAGCTCCTCAAGGTGTCTCCTTTGACACTCACTTTCTTTTAATGAAAGAAGTTAGGCAGCTAGAAAGTTTGACCTTTTCAAAAATAGGGCATTACTTAACATAGGTAGATTAAAACACTTGTATCTGGCAGAATATTTAGCAGAAAGGAAGATGTTTTCTGGAACTCTAATCTCTCTGCCTCTTGTCTGACCTTTGGGCATGAGACATCTGATCCTAGTCCACTCACTAATACAGAATTTGAATAGAAATGATTGTAGTGTGTGCCTTGAACCTTTCAAATTCACATCTTTTAATGTTAGTTTCCGTCATTAAGAGGCCTTATTTGTAACTCAGCACATTAAAAGGAAATCTCTTCTATTTTTTTTTTTTCTTGAAAACTTTTCCTTCCACCATCAAATCCAGTTTAAATATCAGGCTTTTAAATTGACTGCCTCAAAGCTGTCTTAACCCCTTCCTTTCCTTTCACTTCTGCTTTCTGGTCTGTTTCCAAGTCCTATTGGTTCCACCTCTGAATGTCTTTTCCGTGAGTCTTTTGTTGTTGCTTTATTAGGTATCGCCAAATTGCTCTTTGCTTCATATTCTTACCAATAATTGGTGTTAACAGTTTCTGATAATCTGATGCATATGAAAGACATCTTGTAATGTTTTTCCTTGGTTACTAGTAAAATTGAACATCTTTTCTTATATTTGTTGACCATTTATGTTTCCTTTCCTGTGAATTATCATATAGTCTTGCCTGTTCTTCTTTTGGTTTGTAAATCTTTTTATTATTGATTTTTAGGATAAATATTCTGGATACCAGTCCTCGGTTTTCAGTATCAGATATCTTCCCCTAGAATTATTTTATGACCCTTTTGATGCACAAAATTTAATTTTAATGGAGCCTAATTTAAAAGTCTTTTTCTAGATTGTTTTTGTGTCTTCTTTAAAAAAATCCAATGTGACCCCAAGGTCAAAAAGGTATTCTCCAGCTGGGCTCGGTGGCTCAGCCTGTAGTTCCGCGCTTTGGGAGGCTGAGGTGAGTGGATTGCCTGAGCCCGCGGGTTCGAGACCCGCCTGGGCAACTTGGCGAGACCTCATCTCTACAATAAACCAAAAAGCCAGGTGTGGTAGCGCGTGCCTGTAGTTCCGGCTACTCGGAAGGCTGAGGCAGAAGGATCACCGGAGCCCAGCAGGTCGAGGCTGCAGTGGCTGGGAGCGTCCACTGCACTCCAGTCTGGGCGAGAGTGAGACTCCAACTCAAAAAAAAAAAAGGTATTCTCCAACGTTTTCATCTAACTGTTTTTAAGTTGTTTTTTCCTTATATTTAGGCCTTCAACCTGCTTGAAGTTTATTTTTATTGCCATAGTGTTTTACACCTTGTCTGTGATTGTACTTGTTGCATTATATTACCATTGTTTGCTTATATGCATTGCTCTTTCACTGGGCTGAGAACTTCTGTGGGTGGAGACCAGATCTTACTTTTTCAGTACTTGGTTTCCATTGTAGACTACTTAGAAGGAAAGGGTGGTCTAAACAGGGCCTTCAGAACTCTGTGGTAAATCATCTTCCAGCAGTGAGTCTTGGCATTTATTTATTAAATAACAGCTTTATTGGGGGTATCATTCTCATACCATAACATTTACCCATTTAAAGTATGTTTAGTGTTTTCAGGATATTCACAGACTTGTGCCACCAATCTAATTCCGGAATGTTCTTATCGGCCCATAAGCAACTCCATATCTGTTAGCACTTCCCCATTCACTCCTCCTCTCAGTTCTGGCATCTACTCATCTGCTCGAGGCTAAATGGGTTCATAAATATGTTTCCTTGTCTGGCTTTTTTTCACTTAGCATAATATTTTTAAAGTTCTTCCATATTGTAGCATTTATCAGTATTTCATTTCTTTTTATGACAGAATAAGATTCTATTGTATGGCTATATCACATTTTGTTTATTCATTCATTAGTTGATGGACATTTGCAGTATTTCTACTTTTGGGATCTTATGAATTATGATGCTATGAATATTGATGTATAAACTTTTGTTTGAACACCTGCTTTCATTTCTTTGAGATATATGGGAGGGACCTACAGATACTCGGAACCATCTTTTTAGAGGATGGCCTCTTGTAGTACACTCAGAATTTGTTCCTCCAGATCATATGGTCAACCAAAGTTTTTATCTGGAAATTTTGAGAAGGTTGTGTTACAGTTTGTACAAGAAACCTCCCAAGTTCTGGCAAACATGTGACTGACTCTTCCACCATGACAATGCGCCTGTCCACAAATGCCCAAAATGGCATGTTCCATCCTCCCTGTTCATCCTATCTCATGCTGTGTGACTTTTTTTGTTTCCCTGGATGAAAAAATCCTCAAAGGGAAATGTTTTCCCAGTGTAGAAGAGATGAAGCAAAAAAGGACAGAAACACTAAAAAGCATCCAAATTGATGAGTTCAAAAACTGTTTTGGGCAGTGGAGAAAGCATCTTGATAGGTGTATTGCATCAAGCAACGAATACTTTGAAGGAGACTGAAGTTTAAGTATGTAAAAATACATAAATTCTGTTTTTGGAGGGTCCCCCTCATATGCTTAGGAGTAGAATTACTGAGTCATATAGGAACTCCTTATGTAACTTTTTAAAGAAACGAACAAGTTTTCAAAGCAACTGTACCATTTTACATTCCTACCAGCAATGTACAAGGATTCCAATTTTACTACATACTCACCAACACTTTTTTTATTCTAGCTATCCTACTGGATGTGAAGTGTTTCTTTGTGGTTTTGACTTGCATTTCCCTGATGGCTAATTATGTTGAGTATCTTTTTATGTACTTGTTGGTCTTTTTTATATCTTCTTTGGAGAGATGTCTATTCAAATCCTTTGCCCATTGGAAAAAAAATATGTTTTTGCCTTTCTAATCGTCATGCTTCTTATTTCCTTTACTTTTTATATTATTGAGTTGCAAGAGTTCTTTATTCTGGTTACAAGTTCCTTATTAGATAGATATATGATTTGCAAGTATTTTTTTCATAGTCTGTGGGTTGTATGACGATGTCTTTTAAGTGCCAAAATTTTAATTTTGAAGTCCAGTTTATTTATTTTTATTGTTATTGCTTGTACTTTAGGTATCATATCCAAGAAACCATTGCCTAATCCAAGGTCATGAAGATTTTCTGCTATGTTTTCTTATAAGGGCCTCATAGTTTTGGCTCTTATACTTAGGTTTTGGATTTATTTTATTTAGGTTTTTGTTTTATTTTTGAGTGAGTGTTTCACTCTGTCATCCAGGCTGGAGTGCAGTGGCATGTTCAAGGACACCATAGCCTTGACCTGCTGGGCTCAAGTGATCCTTTCCCTCAGCCTTCCGAGTAGTTGGGTCTACAGGTGCGCACCACTATACCCAGCTGGTTTTTTTATTTATTGTAGAGATGTGGTCTTGCCAATTTGCTCAGGTTTGTCTTGAATCCCTGGGCTCAGTCAATCCTCTCGCCTCCGCTTCCCAAAGTGCTGGAATTACAGGCATGAGCCTTGAGCCATTGTGCCTGGCTTTCTGATTCATTTTGAATTAGCTTTTTTTTTTGAGTTGGAGTCTCATCTGTTGCCCAGGCTGGAGTGCAGTAGCATACTCACAGCCACCCCAGCATCACCCTGCTGGGCTTTGGCAATCCTTGCACCTCAGCCTTCCAAGTAGCCGGAACTATAGGTGTGCACCACCATGCCTGGCTAATTTTTTGATTTATTGTAGAGACGAGGTCTCGCCATGTTTCTAGGACTGGTCTCAAACCCGTGGGCTCAGGCAGTCCACTCGCCTTGGCCTCCCAAAGTGGTGGGATTACAGACTGAGCCACCAAGCCCGGCCTGAGTTAATTTTTGTGTGTGGTGTGAGGTCAGGATCCAGCCTCCTTTTGCATGTGGATATGTAATTGTTCCAGCACCATTTGTTGAAAAGACTCTTCTTGTCTTGACACATCCTTGTCAGAAAATAGTTGACCATAAATGTAAGGGTTGGTTTCTGGACTCATAATTCTGTTCCATTAATTTGTATTTTTGTCCTTATGGCAGTACCTTGCTGTCTTGATTATTGTACGTTTGGCTTTTTGTGACTTCAAATCTGGTGTTTGTTCAAGTGTTTCTGTGTTTGTTGAAAAAATTATCTAGGTACAAAATAGCAGAAGTGACTAATAGAGGTTGCTCATGCAATGATAATAAGCCCCATTGAGGCCATTTGCTGTCCTTCTCTTTCCTGGTGATGGAGTGAGCATTACAGAGTCTCCTCTCTCTCTATTACATTAAAGCTATCTGTATATGTGTGTGAGAAAGAGAGGGGAGGGAGAGTCGGCCCTTACTTCTTCCACATACGCAACTTACTTTGTAATCTGTTATAGTCACATGTAAAGGCCCAGAGCAGGTCAGCAGGTCCTGTTTGCTCTCCCTAGAAATACTCATCATTGGTCAGAGTGCATTAACGGCGGTTTGGTGTGGAAGACCTATAATAGCACTGACTGCACTGGCTGTCAGGGGAAGCATGGGTTTTGGAAGCTTTCATTAGCATTAATTGTCCCTAATGCACCATCATTTTTGACAGTAATAAGCTAAACAGGAGGGTTATTACTCCCAGCAGAAAGACTGCATTTCCTGACTTTAGAACATTTTTTGAGATGTATGTGGCTTGTGGTGTGGGCAAAGAAAGGAATAGCAGGATCCAATGTAAAGCAGGCTCAACTACTCACTCAAAGTGGAGAAACGAGTCCCTTTCCTATTATAAAAACGAATCCTGCCATATTGGTTTGAAGAAGGAAGCAGCTAATCAACAGGGATCCTACTCTGAACTCTTTAAAACAGGGCTTTGAAAAAAACTGTGATATTTATTTCTAAATTTGCTTTAGTGGAGTAGTGTAAAAATGCTTTTCTTTTGAGTCTTTCCAGAGACCCATCTGTAGTAAGATTTTAGGAGCAGAAGGATTTGTTTTAAACTGTTCTCTGTTTAAGAACAGCCCTATAGTATTTCTGTGCATCAAAGAAAGGTGTAACTCAGGAAGTCTCTTAAAATCAGGGCTAAGAGAAAACCTAAAATGACTCAAGTTCACTGCAGTTTGCCCTTTGCTCATTCCATGCGTCTGTATTGTCTGGGAATGTTCGTGATGTTTTTAGAACAAACATGCAGCTCAGTGGCCAAAAGTTTAGTCAGGATTCTAAGTGCTAAACTTTAGTGCTAAAAGTTTAGTCAGGATTCTAAGTGAAAACCTGAAAGTTGATGGCTTCCTTTTTGCTGTGAATAGGGTACATTGAGAAATCTTACACAGTCCTTTAAACATATATTTGTATATATCCATCTGCTGAAAGGAAGATTGATTATTTTTAAAAGCACATTAATTGGGTGGTACTTTTTAATATACATATAAATAATATAAATATAAAAATATAAATAATTTTAATGCTTTTTAATATAAACAATTTAAAAATACTTTATAAATATAAAAAAGTATATGAGGAAGACAGTACAGACCAGCATGGTAGCTCAGGTCTGCAATCTCAGCACTTTGGGAGGCCAAAGCAGGGGGATTGCTTGAGCCTAGGGGTTCGAGATCAGCCTGGGCAACATAGCAAGACCTCATCTCTACATAACATAAAAAAATTGGCTGGTTGTGGTGGCGCATGCCTATAGTCCTAGGAGGCTAAAGCAGAAGGATCACCTGAACCCAGGAAGTTGAGGCTGCAGTGAGCTGTGACTATGCCACTGCGTTCCAACTTGAACGACAGAGTGAGATCCTGACTCAAAAAAAAAAGAAAAGATAGTATATGACCCACAATCTCACTGCTCAGATAACCTCTGTATTTTACAACTAGCAATAAAATATGCACGTGTTTAAAAAAATCTTCCAGCTGGGTGCAGTGGCTCACGCCTGTAATCCCAGCACTTTGGGAGGCGGAGGTGAGAGGATTGCCTGATTCCACGAATTGAAGACCAGCCTGGGCAACATGGCAAGACCTCTTCTTTATAGTAAATCAAAAAATATGCTGGCATGATGGTGCACCCCTGTAATTCCAGTTAATTGGAAGGCTGAGGTGGAAGGATCACGTGAGCCCAGCAGGTCAAGGCTGCAGTAGCTGTGAACAGCGTGCCACTGCATTCCAATCTGGGTGACAGAGTGAGACTCCGACTCAAAAAAAATTATTCTTCCAAGTACAGAAAGCCATATAATGTAATATAACAGTCTCCTTTCAGCTCCTCAATTCAGGCCTCTGAGGAATTCATTGTTTTGTTTCCCTTGTACTCCTTAAGAAAAAAAGAATACATAGTACGGTCAACATAAGCATATCCTTTCTTATGTACACACGAGGGATCATTTGCCTTTGTGACAAAGTGGAGGTGCCCAGTGTTACCCATGAGGGTCTTCACAGCCATCCTCCTCTCCTACCTTAATTCGCCCTGTTGCCAAGACTCGATGACAAGCAGTGATGCTATACACAATTTTACTACTAGATGGCTATGTATTCAAAGTAGGAGGTAATATCTCCATATCTGTCCATACACATCTACTGTGCTCTTTCTTTTTCATCACTCCATGGCAATTTATAGTGTGCGTGTACCATTATTATTTTCAGCTAGTCTCCTATTGATGGACATTTAGGCGGGATGATGATTTTGAGACAGTTTTTACAAATTAAATGAGTTTATCTTAAGAGAATGAGTTACAGAAATGAAGAGGGCGTTGTCTGGTTAATGTTGATGAGGATTGCAGAGTAGTGAACCATGAAGACAGATGATTTTTATAGCATGGAGTATTGCTACTCTCCTAATTCTCCCAAAATTGGAGGACTGCTGAGCCTCTTCCTCAGTCTTTTTTGTTCAGGAGCGTTTCCTACTCCCCAGTCAAGGGGCCCCCCCGGGCAGACTTGGGTCATGATTCCTTCCGTGCTTTCGTAGCACTTTTTATACCTTCCATTCGAGTAGCAGACTAGCCTGCTATAATTGTGGTTCGCCTATGGGACAGGAAGTATATTTTGCCATCTCTATATTCCTGCACCTAGATGCTCCCCATGCTGTGGGCAGCGTTCTTAGAGGGGTGTTGTGCTAAAAGTCAGTCACCTCATCAAAGCTCTTTGGCTGCTTCTTTGCTTGAGCCTTCCATTCCATTTGTCTTCAAGTGGAAATGGTGTCTGTGCCTGTTTGGGTTGAGCTTTCTGCAGCACAGCTTGCTTTGGTTCTGAGCTCTGTGTGAGTTGTAGAGAGTCCAGAGAGCCAAAGTAGCAGCTCGGAGCTTTCTCCCTGGGACGTCTCTTCAACTTGCGGGGACATCTTCCCCCTCCTCCACCGCCATAGTTCACCCAGCTGCCTAGACTCAATGACAGGCAGTGATACTAAATTTTTTAAAAATTTATTTATTGTAGAGATGAGGTCTCTCCAGGTTGTCCAGGATGGTCTTGAACCTGCATGCTCAGGCAATCCGTTTGCCATGGCCTCCCAAGGTGTTGGGGCCCAGCCTTAATCCGATTATTTCTTGTTTACCGGCATTAGCTGGCTCCTCTGTGTGAGAATGTTTCTATAGACATAAAGAATTCAAACACTGTAAGAGTCAAGATAGATTGGTTTGTGCTTATAACAAACTCCAAATCTTGGTGGCTTTAGACAAAGGTTTATTTTTTGCATATGCTAGGATGTCTTTAGGGGGTCAGCTGGAGGCACTGCTTCATGCTGCTCTTACTCCAGGTCCTGGCTGAAGGAATAAGCCTTTCTCTGCACATTATCTGTGTGTATGTCAGAAGAAATGAAAGAGTCACACGCTGACTCTTAAAGCTGCCACCTGCTCACATCTCACTGGCCAGAGCAAGTCATGTGGCCACACCTGACTTTATGGGGGTCGAGAAGTAGAATTCTACTGCATTGTTAGAAGAATGAGAAGCACTGGCAAACAGTATGGGTAACAGCCATAGCTCCTGAGGACTCCATAGCAGTCATAGCACTGCTTGGTGCAGAATAAGTGTTGGCAGGAAACTGTGCAGCCAGGAGCCAAAGCATGTGGGTTCTGAGTTGTAGAGCTTGAGCTTAGCCCTGGCCACTTGATCACTTGCTAGCTGTGTGCTCTTCAGCAAGCAGCTTAATCTCTCTCATCTTTTTCCTCATCTGAAGTAGCACAACCTTGATGAATTGTGAGGATTAAATAAGATAGTCTTTACAAAGCCATTCACATAGTAAGCACTCAGTAAATATTAGCTGTCATTAGAATTGAATACTTACTGATTTGAATTATTTCAAGGCAACTGCTTAAGGATTTCTCCCCTTTATTTTAAAGTACACATGAAGAGTTCTACTTTTTTATCTTTTCCTGTTTTTAAAAAAATACATACTGTCCATCCAAAGCCAGAAAAGGGAAGAATTAAGGAGTTACTTTTTAGGCCTCAGAATGGGAGAGGTTGGAAATAAAAAATTCAATAACTGTAATCCTTAAAGACTCTTGTCCTAGGATTTTGTCATGTCTTTACTCACCTTAAAGTGTAGGAAACTTTGAATATGCATAATAATTCCTCGTATGGCCATTAGTTGACTTGGCAACTGTCTTCTCTGTTTTGCTGTAGCTCAGAGTCAAGATCTCCACTGAAGTTGGCATCACTAATGTTGATCTTTCCACTGTGGATAAGGACCAGAGCATTGCACCCAAAACTACCCGGTAGGTGGGGTTCCCACTGACCCCTGGGGAGCCCAGGCTCAAGAGCTGAGAGGAGTATGCCTATGTGCTAAGCCCCTCCAGATGCCAGCCCTGAGTCTGCAGGGATGCCGCTGCACCCCAGATGAAAGAGGCTCTACTTCCACTGGGTCTGCACCGGGGATTCAGCATCACATCTGAGTGGATTTGGGAGTTGTCTGTACTTCAGTCCACAGCAAGCTTTATTACCAGCCCACAATGAGATAAGGAGCTTACTTACATTAGAGTGTGAATCTGGATCCGTCAACTGTGTCACCAAGCACATTAGTGCAGATGACAGTTTTTTAATAACAAGACCTTCTCAATGAAGAAAGCAGGATATTAATTTATATTCTGGTACAGTCTCCTTATCTTCACAGTTCTAAGTTTGCTTTTAGTCACCTCATGACAGCACTCTGGAAGCCTCATTGATTCTTAGAACTGAGATGGCAAAAACCCAGCACTGGAGCTGCCAGTCCTTCCCAAGCCCATGGAAGGCATGACTCACAAGTCACAGCATTTGTTCCTGGTGAACTGAGACACAGCCTCAGAATCTTTTTTTTTTTTTAAACACAGCCTTCTAAGTAAACATTAACAGTTGCTCAGAGTCAGGCAAGAATGCTGTATGAGGCCCATAGGTCAACCTTCCTCCTGGTCCTTAGTGGTGGGTGGGTAAGATTCATACCTGATGGGTCTAGAATACAGTCCAGACCCAACTTGACTCAACTGGGGTGGCTTTGGAGGCCAGAAGATGCAGGTTAGCCTGCAAAGCCATTTTGAAGACAGGATATTAAAGCCTAGAAGCCAAGCTGTCAGTTCTTTTAAATTGTGTAGACCTGGCCTTTGTGTTTCTGGCTTGACTATTTTTGTGGTGATATTGAAGATAGGAATAATGTTTGAGAATTGACAATAATGTCTGTGAGAGTACTTGACAGTTTGATTCTCTGCATAGAGGAAGAGTTGGTCTTATTCATGAGCAAATAGAATGTGTGAGCATAAAACACAGCCCGCATGAGTCTGTCATTGTTCAGCTTGTTTATCCCCTGGCCACCTTGCCTTGAAATCCCAGGAGATAGCTGTGAAAAGAACAATTTTCCTCAGGTCTGCATTTTGAGAAAATGACTTTTTAAAACCCAATTTCAGGGCAGAAAAGTAAGTTGAAACAGTGTCCAGGAAAAAATGTAGCATTAAAAAAAGAAAAGGCTACATGCGCCTTCTTTCCTTGCTTCTCCTGCCCCTCTCCTCTCGACCCTGCTCACATACGCTGCCAGCATCAGCCCTGTGAGTCTCCCTCACTGCAGCTGTGCAGCCGGCTCTCCTGTCCCCGTGGGTGCTCCGCTGGTGTCTGACTAGGTGGAGCTGACAGCCTTAGATCCTTGACCTGGAGGCACGAGCATCTGCAGAGACCATGCTCCCCAGGCTCTGCCAAAAGTTTCTTCTGCAGTTGTCTCAGTTCTGGCTTTATCAATCCAATTTACCCTCAGGCTGCAGACAGTTCTCCACATGTGTCCACACAGGAGTGTTCCAAGGGGAGAGGGAGGATTAGGCGGTGAAGTATGTATTCTTTGTCTGTTCTCAGAGATCCTCTCTGAAGACTGACTGTATTATGTCTCTTTCAGGGTGACTTACCCAGCCAAAGCCAAGGGCACATTCATTGCAGACAGCCACCAGAACTTCGCCTTGTTCTTCCAGCTGGTAGATGTGAACACTGGTGCTGAACTCACCCCTCACCAGGTCAGGAAGAAGCCTGTACAGTTCTCTTGGCCTGGGACATGAATGAATGCTAGAGTTTACTATGTGGCATATGATATGGACTAGAGAAAATTCTACATTCCTGCTTTTTCAAATTTTGACTTAGAACCTGACAGTCCATCAGATTCTCCCCCGTGACACTCTATGCCTTGTACAGATTATAATTCTTTATCTGGAATGCATGCTTCTTTTAAAAGAAGGGGCCGGGTGTGGTAGCTCATGTCTATAATCCCAGTGCTTTGACAGGCCATGGCTGGAGGATCGCTTGAGGCCAGGAGTTCAAGACCAGCCTGGGCAATATAGCTAGATCTTGTCTTTCAAAAAAAATGAAAAAAAACTAGCCAGGTGTGGTGGCATGTATTCCAGCTACTCAGGAAGCTAAGGAAGGAGGAACACTTCAGCCAGGAGTCTGAGGCTGCAGTGAGCTTTAATCACACAATTACACTTTAGCCTCAGTGACAGAGTGAGACCCTGTCTCCAAAAGAATTAAAATAAAATAAAATAAAAGCTTAGTTGGTATTGAGAAGATGTACTTATGGCAGATTAGCACTTAATTGAGGCTCTTTTCTTTCTGATTAAAAAGAATATATTGAAATAATTTTGAAAAAAGGAATACCTAGGCAAAAGACCCAAAACATTTTTTTTTTGTTCTGGCCAAAACCGATGTCCCATTTGTGGGACTCTGAAGAATAGACCTTTTTAATTTGTCCCTGCTTTGTATTATGAAACAATAGACTTTATTTTTTTCACATATAAGGTAATTAAAATTATTATTTAAAAGATTTCCCCAGAGAACCGAATATGGCCCTTTTTCCTTTCAGACACCCCCAACCACCTCTGTTATCCCCCTTGATTGAGAATAACTATTCTTGGCCCTGCCTTTGGTGTTGTCTAAAGGAAAATCCAGATAAATATATTGAATGCTGAAAGACAAGGAGGAATGTGGCCCCTAGTAGGCCTGGTTTAGGTGCTCTATGTGAGGCTGTAGCAAGAACCAGCAGTCTTGTGTTCGTACCTCAAGGCGGTTTCAGGGCAGACCACTGAGGGAGTGGATTAACTTGGAAGCCTTCTTGCTTTCTGTTTCTCAAGGCTGCAGTTGTTGCCCTTGTGCCCCAGAGCGCCTGTGCCCTCCACCCCAAACTCCAGACAGTGTGGTTAGGGTCCTTAGCCATGGTTAACGGAACCTTAAGCACTTCAACCTATTAGCATTTCCCAGCTCCTTACCAAAGTGACATTTGCCAACCAAATAGCACAAGAGAGGAGCGATACAAAGAGAAGAAATTACAAGACTATACCGGTGGGGTTAGGGTTAGAGCAGGGAGAGTTAGTAAAGAAATGTAACTTCAACTGAACATGTCTCATCCAAGATTCTGTTTTGGGAAATCATTGCCTAGAGACCCGCCCCC
>NW_007258385.1:449528-452369 GCF_000164805.1 Carlito syrichta | reverse complement strand
CCCCCGCCAGGTGGAGGTAGCATTTTGCAGCTGAGCTTGGCAGCCGCCTGCACTTAACTCTGATGGGAGGGAGATCAGACATCCAGACCTCTAAGTTCCTTTCCTGGCCAATACTAAATGCTGTAGTTGTGATGCTTTGTATCTCTGGACTTCCTTCCTTCAATACTTTTGTGATTGTTCTTTGTTACTCACATGTAGAGTAATAAGGAGATGTATATTTCTGTAGATTCAGCACTGACTGTGCGACCATGGCAACTCATTTAACTCTTATTCCTTATGATCTGTACATTGGAACCAGCCTACCTGCCTTGTGGAATTCTTTGTTTTGAAACACCCAAAAGCAAAGCTCTGGGTGGAGATTAAATTTTACTTTAGTTACATTGTGCAGACACCTTAGTTTCTTGTGCCATTGCGGGAAGATAAAGTGATTGGTCTTAGTACCATCATATTGGTAATAATATAGCTACTGTTTGTTAGCTGCTAGTATGTACCAGGCCCTGCACTAAATGCTTTGCATACATTACTGTGAATCTTCACACAAATATACCATATCTAAAAGTTAATCTTTCTACCTTAAAGATAAAAAATCAGCGGAGGCCATGGCAGGAGGATTGCTTGAGGCCAGGAGTTTGAGACCATCCTAGGGAATGGCTGCCTCATCTCCACCAAAAAAAAAAAGTTGAGGAAATGAAGGTCCAAGAAGGTTGAGTAGCCTACTCAGCTAAAAAGTAGCAGAAACAAATTTGTCTTCAGAGCCAGGCTTTCTCTGTGACACCAGGCTGGGTTACTCAATCAGAACTCTGCATTGCTATCAATACCCAAGCCTCCTCTACTCAATCTTTCGCTGGAGGCACTGGGAAATTGAAAATCAGTCTCTTACAGTTCCACCTCATTTCCCTTCTTTTCACTCTCTGGTGAAGAAGTTAATTGGGCATCAAAGTGGCCAAAAGACTGGCAGGAAAAAGAAATTGCAGCGATAGCAAAGGCTTAAATCACCCACAGACTGGGCACCCAGCCTCCAGCTGGTCAGAAATTGCCTGGACCCTAAGTTTCTTCCCTTGTACCAACAAAAAGTTAGATCTCTGAGTTAAGAAACAGGGTGGCATGACCACTCCTTCCACCCTCTTAGTCAGGACTGGCAGATCCTAGAGCTCTTATTGGGATGAAAGAGCTAGCAGTTTGCTGCCTGGTGTATTTGACATTGGGCCCATGCGGAGTTTTGAAATTATCAGATAAAGGTTGTATCATTGTTCCATCTAGACATTTGTTCGACTCCATAACCAGAAGACTGGCCAGGAAGTGGTGTTTGTTGCTGAGCCAGACAGCAAGAACGTGTACAAGTTTGAGCTGGATACCTCTGAAAGGAAGATCGAATTTGACTCTGCCTCTGGCACCTACACTCTCTACTTAATCATCGGAGATGCCACTTTGAAGAACCCAATCCTTTGGAACGTGGTATGTGCCTGAATGCACCTGGGTGAGGGTGGCCCTGCTCCAGACGCAATGGGCTTCTTTCCATGGGCCTGTGCCTCCTACGGGGCCATAAGTAATCCTTGTGAGGTGAGGCACTGTGTGTTGTCACCATAGGTAGTCCCAGGGTCATCATGCACATGGCATGGCATGTGGTTGGTGCTTAATAAATGGTGATTGAGTGAATGAAAGACGTGGAGATTTGCCCTTGTAAGTGCTAATGATCCGCGAATTTCCTCCAGCTGGTCAAAAATTGCCTGGATCCTAAGTTTCTTTCCACGTACCAACAAAAAGTTAGATCTCTGAGTTAAGAAACAGGGTGGCATGACCACTCCTTCCACCCTCTTAGGCAGGACTGGCAGATCCTGGAGCTCTTACTGGGATGAAAGAGCTAGCAGTTTGCTGCCTGGTGTATTTGACATTGGGCCCATGCGGAGTTTTGAAATTATCAGATGAAAGGTGGTATCATTGTTCCATCTAGACATTTGTTTGACTCCAAAGGAAGGAGGTTGCCATATTATAGCAAGGCATGATGAGGGTAAACAATGTGAAAGGGAAGACCCTGGCCTTTGAGGTATGATCCCAAAGAATTGTGTGATATGCACAATGCTAAGTAACTCAGCGGACCTTTATTTAGCATGTTACAGTTTACATAGTACCTCATTTCATGCCTCACTTTTGATTGGTGTGATGACAAAAAACTTCTTTTAAGATGTGACATTTAGCAAGCAGATGAGGAAAGGCAAGGGCTCCTCAGGACAGGATCTGGGAGCTATGGGATGATCACTGGAGAGCAGCCTGCAGAAAAGCTTGAGGTGCTCTCAGTGAGGCATGAGTGGTTGTGTCTCTTGGAGCACCTGAATTCTGTGAGTGGCAGGCCATGAGCCTGGGAAGGTGGCAGAGGCCGAGTTGCCGGCCCTGAATGGCAATTGGCTCCCTTTGCAAGACAAAGGGGCAGCTTGGGTTTCTTGTATTGTATTCAAGGCTCTTTTTCTTTTTCTGGACTTGGGGCTACTTTTTGCAAGAGAGCACCTTCTTTTTTTTAAAAAAATTTGACTAAAGCACACTTCCCAGTGATGCCAAGCAGTTTCTGACTGCCACTGTAACTGCCTGTGTTCCATTGGCATTCTTATATTAAGCAACTCTACAGGCTCTCCATCCCAGCAGAAAGATAGAACTCTTGCTCTAAAAAGCATTTTCAAAGCCGGGCTCGGTGGCTCAGCCTGTAATCCCGCGCCTTTGGGAGGCTGAGGTGAGTGGATTGCCTGAGCCCGCGGGTTCGAGACCCGCCTGGGCATCGAGACCTCATCTCTACAATAAATCAAAAAATCAGCCGGGCGTGGTAGTGCTCGCCTGTAATTCCAGCTACTC